>NC_067400.1:25205679-25505679 GCF_016432865.1 Antechinus flavipes
AAACCATTCATTTTGCCCATCAATTGAACCATTGCTTGTATAAGGTAGAAGATGGTGCACAGAAATAAATTTGGGTTTGGATTTTTAAATACTGGCAGACTTTAGACATGCTAACTTGCATTAGCTTATTATAGAACAATAGTCAAGCATGCCACATGGTATATAATACCAGATTCCAAATTTTCTTACTTTTTTTTCCTGGGGACTATTAAAATGTTGTAAATTATTTTTTAAAAATCTATACCAAATGAATGTTATGGAATATTATTGTTCTGTAAGAAATGACCAGCAGAATGAATACAGAGAGGCTTGGAGAGACTTACATGAACTGATGCTAAGTGAAATGAGCAGAACCAGGAGATCACTTTACACTTCTACAACGATATTGTATGAGGACGTATTCTGATGGAAGTGGATTTCTTTGACAAAGACTCAGTTTCAATTGATAAATGATGGACAGAAGCAGCTACACCCAAAGAAAGAACACTGGGAAACGAATGTGAACTATTTGCATTTTTGTTTTTCTTTCCGAGTTGTTTTTACCTTCTGAATCCAATTCTCCCTGTGCAACAAGAGAACTGCTCGGTTCTGCAAACATATATTGTATCTAGGATATACTGCAACATATCTAACATATATAGGACTGCTTGCCATCTAGGGGAGGGGGTGGAGGGAGGGAGGGGAAAAATTGGAACAGAAGCGAGTGCAAGGGATAATGTTGTAAAAAAATTACCCTGGCATGGATTCTGTCAATATAAAGTTATTATAAAATAAAATAAAATATTTTTTAAAAATCTATACCAAGCAATAAATTATGTCATGTCATGTAAACTGGTCATGACATAGTTAAACAGAATGGATTTAAAGTTATCAAGTTCAAAAGAATAAAAAACAAGTATACTCAAACAGGCAAGAGCAGCAGAGAATCTAGGTAGTTCAACAGACCATACTTAAAAGAAGATGACATCTAAACAGTTTTGATATTGAAGGGCAGAATCTTGGACACCTCTATAAGAACATAGGAGATACTATTCAATTAAATTCAGCAAGTATATTCAAAGCATCTATTATATAAAAGCACTGCAATGGGAGACAATTTAAAACTTACATAAGACATTTTTATGATTCTTATAGAGCTTAAGGTCTGTTAAAACATGTGATACACAAAGAAGTAAAATGATAATACTTATAAAAAATTTTATTGATGGCTCTTGATTTTATATCACCTTTGTTTTTTGATCTATCCCACATATATACCTCTTCCAGAAAATTATCTTTTATAGCAAATAATAAAGAAAAAAAGAGAGTTCAGCAAAACTAACCAGCACATCAACCAAATCCAACATTAAACAGGGTATTCTATAGTTTCCCATCTCTTCAAAAAAAAAAAATAGGAAGTGATGAACATCCTAATAACTATTCTTTGGAGCCAATTTTGGTCATCAAAATATCACAGAATTCAATTTTAATTACATTGTTATTATTTTATTGATTCGTGGGATATTGCTTTGGGCTTTGTGTATTATTTTCTTTGTGGTGCTTACTTCACTTTGCAAAAGTTCTTAAGTCTCCTTGCGCTTCTTTACATTTATCATGGCCATAATTTCTTATAGAGCAGTAATCACTTCAAGCATTTTTCAGTTATGCAGGACTTTTTACGATCTCATTAGGGTTTTTCTAGGCCAAAGATGTTAGATTGGTTTTGCCATTTCCCCCTCCAGATTATTTTAAATTAAGAAAACTGAAGGAAACAGGGTTAAATGACTTGCTCAGGATCACACAGCTAATAAGTGTCTAAGAACAGATTTGAACTCATGAAGATGAATCTTCCTAATTCTAGTCCTACCATTCTACCTATTGTGCCACCTGGCCACCAAAGTAGTAATCTTTCCTCTTATTCATGATTCACTTGTTAGCCATTCACCAATAGATGTGAATTTACATCTGGTTCTTTGTCACCATGAAAAGAATCTTTGAATATTTTGGTGAATGTGGAGATTTCTCTATTTTTTTTCCTTCCAGGTGAGTGAGATCTCTGAATCAAAGGATATGGTTATTTTAGCCAACGTTTTGCATATTTATAAATCGCTTACCAGACTGACTGGATCATTCACAATTATACCAACAATAATACTTCCAATAGCCATTAGTCTATTCTTGTGCTTTTTTATAAATTTATTCAGTATGAGGTAAACTCTAGCATTATTTTAGCTTAATGCTCATACCATTAATGATTTGGAATATTTGTTCAGAGAACTATTGATATTTTTTTTTCTTTTAGGAGCAATTTATTTCTGTATTTTTACTAACTATCCACTGATAAGAGGATCATATATTCTGTATGATTCTGTATGGTCATATTTCATTGTTAGATACCTGTATCTCTTGATATATAACTCTTGTCAGACACATTTTAGTGAAAAAAAATTCTTAAATAGGATAAATCCTTAAGAAGTATAAACAGTATGCTCTATGAGTTTTAAGGATAAGGACACATTTACCAAAGAGGAAGACTAGGGAAAATTTCAGAGAGAAAGTAGCATTTGAACCAGATTTTAGATGGTTGATAGGATTCCAATATGCAGTGGGGGATAGGACAAAGACATTCAGGGCCTCTATAATACGGGGAAGAAAGGACAAGAAAGTTAAGTGAGGCATCAAGAACCCAGTCATACAAGAAGAGATAATGAAAAATGTGGAAAAGAATGTGGGAAAACTGGGACATTAATACATTGTTGGTAGAGTTGTAAAATGATCCAACCATTCTGGAGAACAATTTGGAACTATGGCCAAAGGACTATAAAACTGTGCATATCCTTTGATCCAACAGTGTCACTACCGGGTCTGTATCCCAAAGAGATCATAAAAAAGGGGACAGGACCCACATGTGCAAAAATGTTTGTAGCAGTCCTTTTTGTAGTGGTGAGGAACTAGAACTTGAATGGATGCCCATCAGTTGGGAAATAGCTGAATAAGTTATATGTGAATGTAATGGAATATAATTGTTCTATATGAAATGATGAGCAGACTGATGCCAAAAAAAAAAAAAAAAGAGCTACACAAAATAATGATGAGTGGCTTTTGTACCCAGAAGTATCCATATTGGATAGAAATGTCAAGGCCCCATCTAAATGCAAGGAATATTGTCATACTTTCTTCTTCTACAGAAGGGCACTGCCTTCCCTTTTTCCTCCTGCTCTATCTAGTTCCTGGAATTCCCCAAATTTCCAAAGGTCTTGAAATTTGGATTCAGAATTACGCCATGCAGAATTTAGGGCATTGGTTATGACTTAGGGAAGTAATAATAATAAAGCATACTAACTTCTTTTCAGAGTTCAAAAAACCAATCAAACTTTCTCCAGGGAGCTAATTATGGCTTCTTCCTCAATTTTAACTTGACTATCAGCTCCAGCAGCATCTCTAGAGTTGTTAAGCAGCTAATCCTGAATACAGGCACTGCTATTTGTGAAGTTGCTCCACATTACTAATGAAAATAGTAAGTACTCACTTACTCATTGCATAGGAAAAGCTATTGCTTTTTACAGCACACAAGTACATGCTTAACAAATATTTCTTATTGTGAGAAGCCAACTGGAGGAGCTCAGATATCTCTTGCCTTGAATTCTAGTTTTCTTTTCACTAAATTATTCTAACATATGAATACATCTACATCCCATAGTTTTGGTGGTATGGGAACTAGTTCCATTGATGTAGATCATGTGAATTACAACATAAGTGTAAAAGGTAGAAGCAATAGTATATAGTGGAAAGAACACTGGACAAGATTCAAGTATCAGTGATGGCAATAACTGGTCAAAAACACATCACAATCTCTCTAAACCTCATTTCTATCACCTGAAAGGAAGGTTTGAAGAATAACTAGCCTTTCTCAGCTCCAAAATATTATACTTCTACACCTCTACTTTTGGTGATTCTCATAATAAACAATTTTTTAAAATGTGTAAATTTAGTCAAATTGAATCTCTACATTTAAAAGCTCCTTCTCCACTCTATGTAAAAGGTGGAGAGATGCTACATGAGATATCATGTCACATTATGTACATGAGACAATTGTCAGGCAGATGAACTTGTGTTTACTGTTCCCTGAACCTCAAATCTGGACAATACCACTGCTACTTCTGGCTTCAGAATCTGCTCCCTTCTCAGTAAATCACCAAGGGCCTCTTTTCTAAGAAAGACAATGACATCAATGTTTCCGGCAGTAAGCAAATGCCCTTCTCACTTTGCTCTAGGTTTGTAACCTAAAGTTAGATAGTGGGTAACAAAGCTGCCAGATGGAAGCTGCCCCATTACAGTGCTCTGGTTTGGGTCCAGATTTGCCCAAATCTGGATCTGGGACCACCTTTTGTGCTAGTGTACAACTTCCCCCTGAGCACTGTCCCCATTGTCTCAAAACCTCACTATCTTTCTCCCAATGCTAATCTGGGCCCGACAAAGGGCTCACTGTGACTTTTTCTGGATTTTTCCATTAGGATTCAATTTACTATGTTTTTTAGAACTGTTTGGAAGAGGGGTAGACAGAAGCTCAGCTTCATTACTTTCTTCTACTCTGCCAATTTATTTTGGCTCCCACTAGTCTGCATTTATGAGATTGACTTGGATCCTCATTTCTAGGAAAAGCTCATACTGGTCAATTTTGATTCCAGTCCTGGCTATACTTCTGGCTTTTTGGACTTTTAGCATCATACTTCAGTTACAGTCATACCCTGGAATGTCTTTCAGTGTCTGAATCATCCCACTGCCATATCTTTCCCTTTCTCTCAAAGATGCCTACTCTTTTCTAGCATGTCAGCTCCTTTTTGTGTTCTCACTTCCCACAATAGATTATAAACTCCCTGAGGGCAAGAAATGGCTTTCTTTTTTATTATTTGCATTAATAGTACTCAGCACAATAACTAGGACAGTAGAACACTTTTGTCCATTGATCTATATATAAGTTCCAATGTCCTAACCACTCAAGATCTATTTGAATTCTGACTCCCATTCCCTCAATGATAGATTTGAAATTTTTTTTTAAATTCATCATCTGTCTTCTTGTTTATATAGTATGTACTCTCCTCCAAAGGAATTATCACAAATTATATCACTTGTTAACAATCTCACCAGAATGTTTTCAACCATACACATCTCCACTTATTTCAACTTTCTATGCTATTTACATGATAGCAAAATCAGATTTTTTTTTTAGTATCTGTATATATTTTGCATCTTTTAGATATATCTCTTTAGAACAAAAGATAAAGTTGTTGCTGGTAGCAAGAATAATTAATCTTTCCTTGAGCTCTTAGCTCACATTGGTATTATACCTAGGAAGTCTCAGTGCAAGCTATTATTTAAATCCTAGTTTTACTGGTATGTAGAGAAAAGACAGCTTCATTTTATGACCAACTCTATATACTTCTTGTGGAAATCACAGTCTTTCAATTATTTAGTGAACTTGATAAATTCACAACTTAAGACCCCAAATTTATTCAGAGAAAAAGGCTTTTCCTACATCCAAAAGAAAATAATCTCAAATATATGCAAGTGTAAATATAAAGAGAGAAAGATAGATAGACAGACAGATAGATATAGAAGTACTTTGATCATTCTCCCTCATATAATTTTTGTAATCACATTTATATTTTTATATATTTGTAGATATATAGATATAGTCATATAGATAGATACACATTTAAGGCAGAAAAAATCTTGCTAAATTAACTACTAAGCCAATGAAAACCAGAAAGAAACAGTAACTTGCTTCCCACTCCATATCTACTCCTATTACCCCAATACATTATAAGTTCCTTGAATACAAGGACTGTTTTTTATTCTCATTCTTGTTTTTGTTTTTGCTTTTGTTTTTGTTTTTATGTTTGTACTTTCATTAACTAGCAAATATCAGGAAATTATTAAATTTTTTGAATGAATGAATAAAAAATAAAAAAAAATTACGCTTCAGTCTCACATAAATCAAATATGTGTGTATATGTGTGTACATGCATGTGGGTCTGTTTGTGTGTGTATTCCCAAAGGCAATCAGGTGGTACAGTAGATTGTGCGTTGGCTTGGAGTCAAGGAAATCTGGGTTCACTTCAGCCTTAGACATGTAATAGCTCTATGAGCTTGGTCATATCACTGTATCTCTGTTTGCCTTCTCTTCCTCAAATTAAAATAAGTATAGTAATAGTATCTACTTATGATTATTGTGAGGATCAAATGAGATAATATTTATAAAGTACTTAGCACAGTACTTGACATAGTCAGTGCTTTTTAAGTGCTAGCTATTACTGTTTTTGGTGTTTCTATTCAGAAAACTTAAGTTGAAAAAAAAAAGTTGACCCATTAGAATTCTGCTAAAATTCTATTTAGGCTGAAGTCAAGCTTTTTTTGTTGTTGTGTTTTATTCAAGAAAAACAACATAGAAATTAAATTGCAATTTTATAATTTTAAGCAGATGGTTACAGCTTGGGACACCTTTTTTTCCCTTCTTTGCACAAAGGAAATAAAAGTGTGTGCAGGTTAATTAGTAGCACTTCTGACTTGAAATGTAGGTGCCTGAGGCTTAGCAGATCATTAAGAGATTTGCTCTGCTTCTTCTCTGGACAGATTATTGGAAAGATTGGAGGGTGATTTTTTTTTCCTATGGTTAACTTTGCTAGTGTGTCAATTTGATCTCCTGAAGTTGTTAAATCTGTCTGTGCTCCTGGTAAACTAAAAACAAACTTGCATTTAATCTGGCAGCCTGTTCTAGCATATGTGCTTTTGCTCTTCTGTGAATTTATCATCCCTTCTTTGGCATCTATTTTCTCTTGGGTGCCTTCTCTGCTTCCTTTCCTTATTTCCTTTTTTCCAAGAACCCTTTTCGATGATTCTAGCTAAACAGACAAGATTTTTCTAGTATCTATTTATCAGTGTGAGCTCATGACCCCAAGCTCAACTAACACAGAGTTCATTTTTAGTGGTCCCAATTTGTGATTCCATTAGAGCACCCCACATATAAATACATTTCACAAATCAGAACAGTAATCTGTCTGCAACCTGGAGCATCACAAGATTAAGTCACAGTCAATCTACATCTAAGACAAGATTTTAACTCAGGTCTTCCTGACAACAAAAGAATCCCTGTATCCAATATCCCCTGTTTCTCTGACACTGATGATAATAGAATGAACAACAAAAGCAATAATAACTGCCATTTACAGAATCCTTTAAGGCTTAAAAAACACTTCCCCTACATATCTCACTTATGACTATACTATGAAGAGAGTACTAATTTTGTCCCTGTTTTGCAGAAAAGAAAACTCAAGACTCAAAAAACTTATGATTGTGTCAATGTGATATGGCAGTCCACACAGTTAATGTTATCTTGGGCTCTGAGAAGGGAAAAGCTTATAATAGCATGCCATCCTTTGTCCTGATCTGAACATATTAGAAATATTGGGTTCTGTCTGGAACACTCCATTTTAAGGGCATTAATAAGTGGGATGTCCTCGAGAAGAGTTGGTCAAGGATGGTGGAGGGCATGAGGCACTATTTAACTTGGAGAAGAAAAGACTTAGGAGGTACTGATCACTTTCTTTGAGCATTTTTAAAGACTGCTACATAAAAAGGATTAGGTTTGTTTCACTTCATCCCAGAAAGCAGAAGTCTGAACAATGGGTTAAGATATAAAGAAATACAGAAAATTTAGACTTGATGTTAAGAAAAGATATTTCTTAACAGCTAATGCTCTCCCAAAGTCAAGTGGAACGTCACGGGGATATAGTCTTCAGACAAAGGATGGATGGCAGCTTGTCAGGTATACTGAAGAAAAGATTTTGTTTTTATTGTGGAATAGTTGGTCCTTAAAGTTCCTTTCAACTATGAGATTTTGTGATTTTGTGATTCAAAATAATCTTACGGGCTTATTCACAATATCACTGTAAAAATGTGTCACCCTTTGAGAGACCTCATTAGAGAATTATGAGAACATTCGGTAATGTTTTCTTTTACTTAGTAATCATGAAAGGCTTTACTTTGTTATGTTGAAGACTGATTGGTTCAGGACTGTGGTTTCTGATGACTCATGCAACTAGAAACTTCAGCAACTTGAGTATCTTCAGCTAGTGCATTGTGTCACCTCCCTTCCCAAAAAAAAATGGCTTCCTGGATAGGAATAAGGCCAAAAAAGGATTTACAGTAACAAGAGACTCTACAGCAAGGGTTCTTTTATTTTATGAGAAAGATAGATGAATTTGATTTTTAACATGATAATTATGTTTCAAAATAATTGATTTCCCTTATAATCCAATGTATTTTAGTTTATGCATTTAAAAACACTTTTCTGAGAAGAGGCCCATAGCCTTGCCAAAAGGGACATAGGAAGGGTTAAGAACTTTTGACCTAATCCATATTTTTATAATGAACATGATACTCTTGGTCAACCAATTGTGCATCTACCGCTTAAGGGAAGACAAGATCTCGTCAAAAACCAATGCTTGTTCCATTGTATTAATGAATCTCTGCCACTAAACTCCTTCCAGGAAAAAATATTTCTGTTGAGTGTCCAGGACAAGTTATTTTAATCAACCAGATGGGAAACATTGTGGAGTGGGACAGTGAAAGCTAGAGCTGAAGTGTCAGGACATGTGTTCAAATTCCAACACAGTCGTCTACAACCTTAGCAATTATCATCCATATCTGACTTATTTTCCCCATCTGTAAACTGATGGCTTAAACTTCAGGATCTCTAAGGTCTCTTTAAGCTTTAAATCTTGAATGTGATAGTTATATGACTTGAGGTTCTTGGATCAAATCTGAACCCAAAGAATTTGAGAGTTTGTTTTGTTGTTTTTTTTCAAATTTGGGAATTGGAAAGAACCTTGGTGTTGATCTGCCCCAACCAAGAGCTGAGCAAGAATCCTCTATCCATGTCTAGCAAGTAGACATTAAGCTTTTGCTCAAAGAACTCAGACGAAAAGAAGTTCAGTACCTTTTCTGATGACTCATTTCACTCTGGCCATTTCAAGCACTTAGAAGCTTTCTCTCCCTTTAATCAAATTTCAATTTGCACTTCTTGCTCCTACTTCTTTCTTTTGGGTCAAGGGAGGAATAAATGCGATATGGAGGAAAAGAATACTCTAAAGTATCTTAGAAGATCTGATATTACCTGTAGATATCAGAGAAATCATAAACTCTCTGGGTTTCCTACTGTAATTTCCTACTGTAAAAATGGGGATATTGGGGCAGCTAGGTTGTATAATGGTTAGAGCACCAGCCCTGAAGACCTGAGTTCAAATCTGGCCTCAGTCACTTAACACTTCTTAGCTGTATGATCCTGGGCAAATCACTTAACCTCAATTATCTCATTTAAAAAAAAAAAGGGTGGGGGTGGGAATTTAGACTTTTTGATCTTGAAGGTCTCTTCTTCCTCTGTATTTGTGGTCTCAAAAGTCTAGGCCTTTTTCTACTAAACAATTCTTACTTACTTGAAGAGTTATCATGTCTTCATTACACCTTCTCTTCCCTACTAATCCTCATACAGAATCACCTTTAAGTCCTTCCCTCTTCTTATTGCTCATTCAAATTATGAATGTCATTTTTCACAATACACTGAAGTAAATCCAATTCTCAAGATGAGATCTGACCCAATCAGAATTCAGAGGAGCTTTCATCTCTCTCATCCTGATAACTGTACTGCTCTTAATATAAGTTAAATTTAGATTAACTTTTTGGCCAAGATTATTATACTATTGACTCAGATTGAGCTGATAGATCTCTCCATTCCCAAATCTTTGTTATCGTTGCTTTTGATCTGCTGTCTGATTATGTGTCCTCCATCCTATATATGTAAACTCAATCATTTTAAGCTTAGGTATAAGACAATGAATTTATCCCAATTTAATTCATTCTATTAGATTTCTGCCAACCTTCTAACCCAGCCAAGAACTTTTGTTTTAAGCTCTCCCTCCCAAGTTTTGTGTCTTCTACATATTTATTATGTCTTCTATTCATCCAGGTAAATGATATGAAATCATCAACAAATGTGACTTACAAAGCACTTATTTTGTACCAGACATTATGCTTGGCTCCAGTGACACAAAGGCCAACAAACAGTCCTTCACTCAGGAAGCTTTCATTTCATCAAGAGAATCAATAATATGTCAATAACCACACTCCAAATAGATTTTTCCCTGAGATAATTGGCATTAAGTGACTTGCCCAGGGTTGCACAGCTAGGAAGAGTTAAGTATCTGAGGCCAAATTTGAACTCAAGTCCTCCTATCTTCAGGATTGGTGCTCTATTCATTGTGCCACCTAGCTGACCCTCCAAATAGATTTTTAAAAACACATTTTGGGGGCCGAGACACCAGCAGATGGGCTTAGGAGCATATAGAAGGTGACATTTCAATTAACCATCCATCTTAGAGCTTCTAAGAAATAGTAGTGAACAAGGGCACTTCATGCATGGGGGTGAAGTGAGGATGGGCATGGCCTACAGAAAAACATGGAAAGAGAATTTGCCTCCTTCTCTTAAGAACGGGAAGAAGTTCAATTTGATTGGACTACATAGTGCATGTAAAGGGAATAATGCATAATAAGGCTGGAAATTTAAGTGGGAGTTTGTTTGTTAAGAGCTTCAAATGCCAAATAAGTTTATATTTGATCTAAGAATTAATAGAAAGCCAGTGGAATTTGCTGAGCAAAGAAATGACACATTCAGACTAAAGCTTTAGGTAGATATCTTTGGCAGACTTGGGAAGGATAGAATGGAGAGGGCAATGCCTTAAAACAAGGACACCCATTTGTGTTCTAATTACTAATTAATAAGTCATTTAAGTGAAAGGATGATGACCTGAATTCAGATGTTTCCCATTGGAAAGATGAAGCCCAAACTCTTCTTTCTATCTATACTTTTTCTACATAAGATTACATGTAAACCAGTTGACTACCCATAGGCCTTAAAATAAGTGGCAAAAGATCTTTAACTGCAATGGTTTTTCACAAGAATCTTATCATATTAGGTTGAAGAAAGCTGACCAAGAATCCTCCCTAAATTATCAAGCTAGTTGAGAAAGTATTGATTTCTAGAGAAAGTATGGCTTTGCAGAACCTCCAATGTAGAGGGGCGGGAAAAAAGTGGGACAGGTATCCAGGTTTCCTTCTTTCCTCCCCCTTTGACCAGAAGAGGATTCTTTGAATTTATCCTATCCATAGGATATTAACCTTTCTCTCTCTCCATTATTTTCTGGTGGTGTCTCTCCATCCACTGATGATGGTATTCATATTGGGAGTCAAGAAGAAATTGGACTCGCAGATCTATAAGGATCCTTGGCTTATACAGAGATCACACTAATCCTATAGATCAATAAGAATCCTTGTAAAGAGACTATGTATAGAGATCATACTAGTCCCAAGGGAAACTTGTTGAGCACCTGAAAAATGGATATGAGGAAGACTTCATACAATCATGATCTGAATGTTACTCTTGCCACATGTATTCTCTAAACTTCTATTCATTTTTCCTCTGGATTCTGTATGCATTTGTGGGAAGATTTGTCAGATATTTGGGGGAATTTTTGTACCAACTGGTCATATAGTAAATATTCTTTTCTAAAAGCTACTTAATATTGACCAGATGGTCAACTGATTCTAAATTGATTATTAAATGAATATTTATCTGACCATAATTTAGGAGACAGATGCTATTTAGAACTTCGAAGGAAACAGAGGAAAAGGTAGTTTAAAAAAATTAAGTAATTAACAGAAGGTCTAATAACACCTCCAAAATATGCCCGATCTAAGTGTAGGCTTCCATACCTTGTGGTGCAGCTTGGCTGAGGAAAACTATTGGCAGAGAAGTGTAGCTGAGAAGGTTAAAGACAAGGGTCATGGCAACTTCCTGAGAAATCTGGCCAAGAAGAATTATAGATTTCTCTTCTGAAGAGAAAATTATAAATAACACTCACCTTCAGGAGGGGAAGTATAAGTTGCAAGCAGCTATAAAACAACTTGAAATCTTACAAAGGGAAGGTCGGGCAATGCAAAGAGTAGACTGACAGGACAGAGGCAAGCAACTGTAGCCTCTCTCCTTTCTGGGCTTATCAATCTCTAGGTAGTGGTGGTGGTGGTAGCGGGGATGGGAAGGGTTTTTAAATTGTGTCTGAGTCTTTGTGACCCCCTTTGGAGTTTCCTTGGCAAAAATGTAGAAGTACTTTGCCATCTCCTTCTCCAGCTCATTTTACAGATGAAGAAACTGGGGCATAAAGCGCTAAGTGATTTGCTTAGGATCACACAGCTAGCAAATGTCTGAGGATGGATCTGAACTGACAAAGATGAGTTTTCATGATTTCAGGCTCAATAAGTACTCTATCCACTGCACTACGTAAATAGCAGAAGAAGACAAAAGAATGGATGGAATGGGAATAATGTGAACATCTGTCATGTAAACAGCAGTGTTGACAGTCAGCTAGAATAAGGAGAAATGTACCTCTCTCCTTCCTCCTTAGAAATCTCATCCCCAATCATCCAGTCTGCAAAATCCAGATTCCCTCTGAGGCCCTGAATTATAGAACTGGATACTCATATATTCTTATAAAGAAAGCTATTTATAAGAGCACTATTTTCAAACAGAGCCTTGAGTGGCAAATCTATAGCTCAGAAGAAGCCGAGAGGTATGGAGTAGACTGGGTTAGGGTTAGAAGGGTTCATATTGGGCACAACCACTAGGGGAAGAAAGTGTGCCATGTGCTTTATGATAGATTCCTGCTTTCATACTGAAGAAACAGTTTGTTGCTAGCACTCTCTAAATTATGTGCCCTAGGCAAAACTCCATTGCCCTCCCCTAGTTATAACTCACACTTCAAACTATCTTTCTAGCCATAACTATTATTGGAACTTTTATAGGATCATAGATCCATGACTGAAAATGCCCTCAGAGACCACCTAATCCAAGACATTCATTTAACTGATGAAGTAACTAAGATCTAGAGAGCTCCAATGACTTGCTCAGTTAAGTGACTCACCAGCTGAGAACACAGGGAATTTAATATCTCATTTGGCCGTGTCCCAGTGTGAATGTTTTTATAACAAAATTTCAAAGAATTTCCCCATCTACTCTGTTTATATACCTGCTATAAAGTAGCAAGACCATTTATCCAGAGAATAGTGACTACATATACAGCAATAAGCCAATACATAACATTCAATTTATTCGTTATACAGCCCTGTATTTTTCCATACTAGAAAAAAAAAAAGGAAAGGAAAAGAAATGGTATTTTCATAGTAATCATGTTTGGCCAATCATTCATTTCCTTAGAATTCATTTCTCTTCAGAGTCTAGGTCTTCATTTACAGTGAATCTATATCTCGTCCCCTCATCTTTTGTGTCTCTGGGTTTGTCACCCTTCCCATAAACAAAATTGATTCTAGGAAAAGAAAAGAAAAATCATTTTTTTGCATTTTGGAAGGAATATGTAGGTTGGAGGTAACAGGGAAAGCAACCATTAATTTATTCTTAAAACATTTCCTCCCCCAAATTAAAAAAAAAAAATCTTTTTCCTGTGTCGGAATAGGCAGCATAAAACATTATACCCTTCTCTTTCATGTTCCATTGTTCAACTGGCTTCATTTATTCACATCCTTACTCACCATCATTATTCATGTTATTTATTATTAATCACATCACATGGAAAATTATAAAGCATTTATGAAATAACCACATTACAATGGAAATCCTTCTTTGAAAGAGCAAAACAAATAAAGTATCTGTGGAAACCGTACTCTAATTATAAGCAGAGAGAGACACATTCGAAGTATAATAGCATGGTCATTGACATGGTGGAGACTTCATCTAAGGCTTAGTAGACTTTTTTTTAAATGCATGTTACATGAGTTCTGGAGGTTAGAGAGACTACTTCCCAGCTCTCTTTATTCCACTCAAAATCAATATTTAATACTCAAGGAGATGTTTTTCATCATTAATGCTTTCAGACCTTCATAAGAGCTATAAGGAAAAGATATAAAAGCAAACACCTGTTTCCATCCCTCCCTCTGATTGCTAGTTAAGAAGAACTAAAGAATCAAGTACAAAAAAGTTACAAATAAATATTGTGTCAAAATTAATTCACCTTTTCTCGAAAATGACCAAGGAAACTGACTCAAATGGGTTAAGTGTATTCAAAACTGTCAGTGCTTTAAAGGAATGTATTTCCTCCTAAAGTGAATACATGACATTTAGAAAATTATAATATGAATTCTAATGCATTAAAAAAAACCAGACAATTAAAATAAAAATACTTGGCATTCAGTATGACTATGGAATAATACTTTGTCATTGGCCCAAAGAAGGTCAGTCTTAAAAAATACCAGAACTATTTGTCAGTTATGGTCTACTATCAATTAATCATCATGTATTTATGAAAATATAGTTATGAAACACCTAGTCTATGCCAAATGTTGCAATCATCAAGGCCTGCTGATGCAAATGTAAAATTAAAACTATTACTGTCTTCAAGGAGTTTATAGTTTAATTAGAGTCGCTTAGTTGTGCCCAACTCTTCATAATTTCATTTAGGGGTTTGTTGGCAATTACACTAGAGTGGTTTGACCTTTTTTTTCCCCCTTTCAACTAATTTTTCTTGCAAGAAAATTGAAGCCAACAGGATTAAGTGACTTGCCCAGTATCTCAGGCCAGATTTGTATTCACAAAAATGAGTCTTCCCAACTTCAGACCCAGCACTCTATGCACTGCACCCCCAGCTGCCTCTACAGTCTAATACTTATTGATGAAAATTGACCATCAATATTGTTGAAATAGCTGACATGCTTAGACCCTAGTACTTGGAAATAAGGACCACAGATGAGGAAAAAAACAACCCCCCCAACTGATCCTAGTAGGGTATTGACCATCCATACATCTTATGATCAGTACTATCAGAACCAGCCTATTGGTTCCGCTCTATCTTGGCTATCAAGTTCAGCCCCCCCTTTTAGACCTTCTCATCTCAACACTCTTCATAAAGTGGGAATTTTTCATTAAAGCCTAATGGCTAAGCTTCATCACAAATAAATGAATAAGTGGGATTTGTTTGGAGCAGAGCTACACTGTGGTTTTGCTGATTGCTGTTATTTGGCCTTACACTATAAGCAGGTCACCCCTTACCCCCTTGGAACTTAGGAAATAAAGGAGGCAAACATAATCACAGCAAATGCCATTATTCTCCTGCCCATTGGTGCCCCCTGATGCTTTATTTCTCTCTGCTCTTGAGATTCAGTGATTATGTACTCATTTTAGAGAATAATAGTTATCTAAAGGTCAAAGATGTGTAGCTCAAATGACCTACTCTCAGCACATTTTTACATAGGCTTATCCCCCATTGCATTTATGGTAAGTGAAGAAAGTTCTAAAACTGTTCATTTCTTTCAAGATGTACTACTTCCCCTGGCTCAGTCAGCAAAATAGACAGGTATATTCTTAGGTAATATCTGGTAGCGCTGGGAAGAATACAGACAAATATGACAATAGCTGTCATTTATATAACATACCAACTTTTCTAAAGAGAAGCAATTGGGCAGAGAGAACCAACCAGGAAGGGCCGATTACAAGGGTTGCTTGAAATAATAATAATAATAATAATATATACATATATCATTAAATAATAATTAATGTTAATTACAATAATTAAATAATTACATATAATAAATAATAATGATAAATACAGGCTGTATGAACCTGGGTAAGTCATTTACTCTCACATTTGTTCTGATTTCATATGTTCAGTTGCCAATTTAATGTACCATGGTGCCTCTCTAAATGTAATAGAAGCTAGTTTATATATCCTATCTGGATTTAACCATGAATCTTTCCTGTGTAAACTAGTTTGCCTGAATAAACTTTTCTAATTCTTCTCTCTAAATCTTTTTCATATGCCTCGTCCTATGAGAAGCCTGCGCTGATTCCCACCAGATGCTGGTGGTCCTGCTGATTATTTTTCTGTTTATTTTATATATGTGTACTTACACAAGCACATGTCATCTCCTCTGTCCTTCAAGGGCAGGGATTATTTCATATTTTCCTTTTTATCTCTTTTTTTATCCTACCACTTTGCTTGATACATTGTAAAGATATAAATTATCGTTGATTGATTGCTTCATTTGCACACTATTCTCTGCTCCTTTGGATGTCTTCTCCTTTGAGTGAGTTATTTCTGGAAGCTCAATTTTGGGAAAGGACCCCAGACCAGCCATTCTTAATTCTCTAGACTTAGCCACTGGGCCCAGCCAAGGAATCTCTCCCCTCCACCACCTGCTTCTCAGCTGCTCTTTTATTTGTTGGCTTTCTCCGCTAGAATATAAGCACTTTGAGGGCAGGAACTATTTTTATCATGTTTTTCTAAGCAGAGTAAGCATTTGATAAATGCTTATTCATTGACTGATTTTTTTTCTCCTCAGTGTCATATAATAGAGTCTTCCTTTAATACCAGTTTACATGGCAACATATATTTCCACTATATCTTACCTCTGTTCTTACCTCAAGCAAGAGATGGCCTTTTCATATTAATAACATCCTCATATAAAAATTGTGCCTGGTTGCAGTTACCTCAGCTCTAGAAACCATTTTTTACTATCATGATCAGTAAATCATTCAATATGAGGGTCCCAGTAAATTTACCTGTTGCTTTATTCTTCAAAATAAATAAGAAAGGCCGATCAGCTACAAATCGGTTTGAAGCCAGACTCATGATTACAGGTACCTGCCCACCTATAAGACAAAAAAGACATTATCAATAGAGAAACTGAGATGAAAAGGCTCAGTGGGAAAAACACCTGCATGGAGTTTTTGAATAGACAGGAAAGGCCACATTGTTTGAACAATTCACAAGCAGAAAAAAATGATACATTTTCTAAACACAGAGAAATTTGGAATAAATTTAAGTGATAAAGAGCAAAAGATAAATATTGTATGATTTCTAAAGTAATCTTCTCTATACCTTTCTGCTAGCTGGCAAAGAATGCCAGCAATTATGTTGTATTCTATTACACTATATTAGATTACATTGAAGCTGTGGAAAATTGGTATTCCAGTGGGCCAAGTATCCAGCTATTCCATCTTAATGCATACTGCTGACTATTCTTCCATGATTGTCTCCTGTCTACCCTTCAGCTCTGGGAAGGGAATAAGCATGTTTCAATAGCTTGAAACAGGTAAACACTAAAGTTTGCAAAATTGTTTTGTAATGATGAAAGTTTTTTTTTCTTGTTGCTGTTGTGGTTATTGCAAATATACCCTTATATAAACAAAATTCTATATGCATGTAGTATAGATCAAAATCTCCAAATATTTTGTGATGTATGCTTACAGGACTTTTACTGTGAAACCTCATCCAGAGTATTGTGTTCAATGTTTGGCACCTTTTTGAAAGAACAATGATGAACTAGAGAGAAATATCAGGAACGCATGCCCTATGGCAAAAGGTCTTGAGTTCATGCCAGAGGAAGATTAGCTGAAGAAAAGTAAATGTTTAGATTGGGGAAGAAATGACATAAGGAAAACTTAAGAGTTGTCTTCAAGTATTTGAAGGGCTCTTGGGTGAAAGAGGAACGGGACCTTTTCTGCTTCAGATAGAAAAATTAGAAGCTATGGATAGAAATCACAAAGGGGAAATTGAGAAAAGGTAAAGAAAACATTCTCTACAGTTAGCACCATTCAGGAGTGAAAAGGGCTGCCTTGGGAGCAGTGGGTAAGTTTCCCTGTTAACAAAGGTCTTCAAGCAAAGGATAAATAACCATGGGTTGGCTAGGTGATAAAGACATGTAGTGTTCCAACAGGGCTTTGGTCAAGGGGCTCCTGAAATAATCACCAAATTTAGGCAGTTAGGTGGCACAGTAATAGAGAACCAAGAATAAAATTAGGAAAACTATTTTTGGGTTCAAATCTAGTCTCAGAAACTTACTAGTGCTTATCACTTAACTCTGCCTGACTCAGTTTCCTCCTCTATTAAATGAACTGGAAGAGGAAGTGGTAAACAACTTCCGTATCTTTGCCAAAAAAATACCAAATGGGATAATGAAGAATTTAAACAACTGAACAAAAATAGTAACTAACTTTCAAGTTTGTTATAAGGATCAAATAAGATAATAATGGTAGAGGGTTTAGCTTAGTGCTTGGCATATAGTAAGTTCTATTTAAGTATCTGCTGTTGTCATTGTTGCCACTGATGATTTTAGATTAATGATTTATAAATTGTATATGCTTTGATTCTCTTCTTTTTTGCAGCTACATAGTACAATAATTAGAGTGATGGATCTTGAATCAAGATGACTTGCAGCCTCAGACACCAGCCATGTGAATTAAAAGAGATTTCAGTCTCAAGTCTCCTTATCTGTAAAATGGGGATAACATCAGCTCCTTCTGCACAGAGGTGTTTTGAAGATAATATGAGATAATATGAGTATGTCATTTTGCAAGCCTTATATCTCTATGTCAATACCAGATATTATTGTTTTATTAGTGTTTGTCAGTGTTTTGGGGGAAAAGTTGATTACTTCCTTTTGGGCCACACCAATCTCATACAGCTGATATTATTGGTGGCAATAACTTGTTTATCCTTGAAGACTTGAAATATGGAGATTTTTTAAATGATTCTCAAAAACTCATAAAATATCTATTCCTCTCTTGTAAATATTTGATAGTAGCATAAAAGGATAAGAAAATGTACACTCTGTCAGAGATTTGTGACAGTCATGTTGTTCTCCTGCATGGAAAAACTAG
The DNA here is from genome assembly GCF_016432865.1 of Antechinus flavipes. NCBI lineage: Eukaryota > Metazoa > Chordata > Mammalia > Dasyuromorphia > Dasyuridae > Antechinus > Antechinus flavipes. The sequence continues at coordinate 25,224,437 of NC_067400.1, forward strand.
GTTTTCACCATCCAGTTGCTAGTTTTTGTCAGAATCACTCTGGTTCACTATGAGAGGAGGTCATTCTCTACCAGCACAAAGCAGACTCTTCTAACTTTTGCAATTCACATTCACATATTCCATAAACCCCCTAGAGAATTCCCAGAACTCCCTGGAAGCTTCCCTCTGGGGCTTTTACTATTCTCTCTCCTATCAGGACTGGATTCTGCCTGCTTCCCTCCCTCCCAGTAAAGAAGCAAAGGCAAATGAGCAGTCACACCTTTGCCCTTCTTGGGTTCTGCTTGGCAAGACACTGTGCAGTCACACAATCTCACTTTGACAATGGGTCAGTTCTGCTTTCACTTCACTTGTGGCCTCTTTTACACACGTGGAAGTTCCTTTACGCAGTTGAGTCATTTAAGTTGTGTCTGACTTTTTTTTTTTATTTTTTGACAATTGGGGGGAGGTATAAATGACTTGCCTAGTCTGAAGCTGAATTTGAACCCAGGTTCTCCTGACTCCAGGGCCAATACTGTAACTACAGCACCACCTAGCTGCCCCGGCCTGATGCTTTGTGATCCCTTTGAGGGGTATTTTTTGGCAAAGGACTGCAGTGCTTGCCATTTTCTTTTCCAACGCATTCTACAAATGAGAAACTCAGGCACATGAGGTTAAATGACGTATCCAGAATCATATAACTAGTTAAGTATATGAGGTCAGATTTGAACTTATGAGGGTGAATCTTCCTGATTCCAGGCCCAGGGATCTATCCACTACTGTCTAGAAAGTTCTAATCTGTTATATATATACAACTGTGTTTATGTATTTATATGTATGTATGCATATATGATGCATGTATGTATCTATACCCACACACATATGCACATTGGTGTGCATTATATATATGTGTGCACTGCATATTGTGAACAAATGTGTGTATGTTTGTGTGTTTATGTGTGTTGTGTACAAGTGCATATGTGTGTTTCTGTGCATGTTTTGTGTATGTCTAAATATGTATGTGTATATGCACATATTGTTGTGTGTAAATGCATGTATTTACATGTATGTGTGTTGTGTATATCTGTGTATGTGTTTTGCATATGCCTGTATGTGTGTATATTGTGTAGGTTTATGTAGGCATGTGTGTAGTGTATGTGTATGTATATATGTTATATGTGCATATGTGTATGTATATGTCTGCCTATTTATATTATGTGTGCACATGTGTTGTATGTGAATGTATGCTGTGTGCATGCATGTGTGACTGGGTGTATTCATATTCATATGTTAATGTATTCTTAAGTCAGGGAGATCTGGGCTCAAATTCTGTACCAGATACTTGCTAGTCATGTGTCCCTAATCTAGTCCCTTAACTTCTCAGGATCTCAGTTTCCTTATTCATAAAATTATAGGTGGACTTGCTATCCTCTAAGTTTACTTTCAGCTTTAAATATGTGTGTATATATATGTATGTGTATGTGTGCACATTTATCTATCTATATAGCTATATCTATCTGTTTACATTCCCATACATACATACATCTAGGAAAGGGATAGAGCTGCCTACTACTGCATATTTACACCCAAAGGACAAGGTCCCTTTTGGTGAAAAATGGGCATTACGTGGCTGTTGAATTCCCACCAGATGCTGATATTTTATGATGCTAGGCTATATTGGTCCCCCTTTGCTTTACAGAGTAACTTCAGCACAATGGACAGTTCCTCGGCTGATAACAATATGGCAATGATAGATTTAAGTTCCTTCCATTTAATCTACAAATTTTCTTGATGTTGCATGCCATTTGAAAATTAATCTGAATGACATGTTTTAATGAAGCACTGTTCTCAATGTGGCTATTAACTTGTAGACATTTGTCAGATAGACAGATTAAAAGATATGTTTTTTAAAAAGGCATGCACTTGAAAATATTGGTTTGGAACTGAAACTTATATGATTAGACATTACAATAAGTCACTGGGAGACTCATTAGAGTTCGTTTGTCTTCAATTTCCAATTAGTTCTCCTAGGTTTAAATAAAAGTTTTAAAAATTGTCTATATTACAGAATTATGTGACGCTTAGGTATTATATAAACTATCATTAATTAGGAGAAGTGGACCATGAAAGCAGCATTTTGGTATAGTAAATGGCAACAGTCGCCAAAGTAGCATTAGCCAATTTGGGGGAAAATAGCAATAATTACTGATGATATCTAACATTTTTACATAGCCCTTTAATGTTTGCAAAGCACTTTACAAATATTACCACATTTAATCCTCATAGCACTTTATCCATCTAAGACATATGCCTGAAATTCAGTTAAAATTATATTTTAAATCCTTGAGTTATTTTTTTTAATTTTCCATGCATTTGAAGATCCCCTATGTGCCAATTTACATGTTGCCTGGCTTACAAATATAATAACAACAACAAATAACATTTTCATGGTGGTATGTGCCAGATACTATGCTAAGTGTTTTACAGTTATTATTTCAATTGATCCTCACAACAACTGTGGGACGTAGTATCCCTATTTTACAGATGGGAAAAATAAGGCAAACAAAAATTTGATGATTTTTCCAGGATCACAGAGCTAGTGAATATCTGAGGGTGGATTTAAATGGAGGTCTTTCTGATTCAAGATTCTATCCAATATACCACTTAGTTGCCCCATCTAAACCTTAACACACCAATAGATCTACTCCCTGGGTAGTTACTGCAGCAAAACAATGAATATTTAGCTTATTGCAACAATTTTATTATCTTGCAGAGTGCCCAAGCTATGTAGAGGAAAAACAGGAAAGATATCTATGGACAAGGGGTCACCCTCTGATAGTCATTTCTCCGCGGTTTTCCTGCCATTTATTTGCAAAGCAACTGTCGGTCTTACCAGTTGATGCTGCAGCTTCACTGCCATCTTCATTTATCACAAAGGCAATTTTTTGTGTTATTTGAGACACATACAAATCAGAGGAATCTGAAGAGAAAATGGTGAATATTTTCAATTATGAAAGAGAATAATCAGGAAATATTGCCACAAAGACTGATGCTCACTGTATTTCCTTTTTATTTTCAATGATCACTGAAAAAGAGTAGAAAAACCAAAGTTATTTTTATTTGATATTTAAGACTATAGGCCTTGAAATAGGAGGCATATTAAACATCTAGACCCATTTATTAGAAAATTGTATTAATGAAATAGATTTATTTTGAAACCTTGACCTAAGTCTAATCATACTTATATTTTCCTTATTTAAGTTAAATAAATGTTTCATTTTAGATTGTCAAGTCAATCTGATCATTTTGTTATTAACTGATATTTCTAATGCTTGTTGAGAGAAGGGGCTTCCCGTTAGCTAACCCAAACAAGTGACAAAGAAAAAAGTCTGAAATGAGGGACCTTCCTGCAGTGGAGAAGCATGAAAGCCTCCAGAAGATCCAAAATGGAATGTCTGGAAGATCTTTTGGTATGACCAGAAGCTTCAGGTGGGGTTATTTGGGGGTGGGTGGGGATGTGCTTTCATGAATCAAGGGCTCACCACCCAGAGGAACTAATAACTTCATAGGAAGGTAAGTTTGGGATAGGGAAAGATGAAGCTTGGGAAGAAGTAAGCTCTAAGACAAGACTAGAAACCGATTTTGGAAGGGTCTGAAAAGCAGACCAGTTCTAGAACAAAAAAAAAAAAAAGCAATACAAATCTACCACAATGCAATTTAATAGGTGTGGCATATACTTCATTCTAGACACGTTGAAGAAAATAAGAGGAAGAGGTCTTCTATCCCTCAAGCTGTGCTTGACAAACTGATCTGTCCAACTAAGCTTGTATAAGAAATCTGCACTTTGTAAATAGCTGAAAACCTTTTAGTTATTCTTAATTGTAAGGGGATCTAAATGACTAAAGACATTGAGAGTTGTATTTATTTTTCTCTTTATTTTTATGTGTGAAGAAATTGGGGTTGACTGGCCCAGGGTCACACAGCCAGTAATTGTTAAATGTTTGATTGCAGACTTGAACTCAGGTCCTCCTGTGCTCTATTCATGTTACCATTTCACTGCCTCTAGTTGTATCTCTTTAAGTCCAGGAAGAATAAATACTATTTTAGGAGTCAGGCAGACAGACAGAGACAGAGAGATGGAGAGACAGACAGAGATGTACCCATAGAGAGACAGAGACAGAAAGACAAAGAGAAAGAGAGAGAGAGAGAGAGAAAGCATAAATGGATGTCATTTTCCAAGAGACTGAAGAGACTGGCACTAAGACTTGAAATGTCTTTCCACAGATCACTAAGAGAATCCAGTAAGGGTTTTGTGTACTTGAAACTGCTGGAACAATAGAATTCACTCCATTCTGTTTCTTTCTTCTGTTTTGTAGTCAGAAACAATGAGTGGCATTGTTCATTATGAGATGTTTCTCCAAACCAGCTGACTGGATCTACTACAAATTGATATTATCTATTCATAACTGGGCTGTCAGTCTTTTTGAAATGATTCACTATTACTCTCCATGGCAGCTATTCTACCTCCTTCATCTATTCCCAAGTCTCCTGACACCTTCCCCCACCTCCTCTACAGAACACTCTACATCATAATTCTCTAAGAAAATTGTATTTGTGGAGAATGCCACATCTAGCTCTAATTTCTCTTTTTTCTCCACATCTGTCTCATATTCAAGGACCAAGTGAACATCTCAAATCAGATATCCCAAAGACAACTTAAATCAAACTTATTATCCTTCCCCCAAATCCCCTTCTCTTCCCAATTTGCCTCTATAGCAAAAGCACTTCCATCACTCAGTTATTCAGAGTCACAACTTTTATATTGTACTCAACTCCTTTTTCTCACTCCAAATCTTATCATTTATACCTTCACAACTTCATATCTAGATAGCTAGCTAACTATATAATATATCTATATCTATCTATATCCATAGATATAAATAGACATATATGAATATCTATCTTTCTATATGTGTATATATATATATATACATATATATAGAGAGAGATACAATTCTTTCTACTCAAAGATAATAGTATACTCTAGTTTGAGTTCTTATCACCTCTTGCCTAGATTACTGAAAGGAATTAAAGTATAAATGAACTCTCAAAATTAAATCTATTTAAAATTAAATATATGCATACATATTCATGTACACACACACACACATACATACATAGAAACATACAAAGTTTTATTAGCAAGAGCCTTTTAATACATCTCTGTGTTCCATGTCTATCCCTATTCTAATTCTTCCACCATTCATTTGTTAAAGTGGTCTTTGTGAAGTGCAAGTCTGAGCAAATCTTCTGTTACTCTATAAACCATGATGGTTTATTATTATCTTCAGTATCCAACATAAAATATTCTATTGATAATTTAAATTGATTACTTTACTTATTCCTATATTCCCATTTTTCATCTACTTTATTCCCATTGACAAACATTAATATCCATGCATTCTTATTTTTCCTTTAACTCCAAACTCCATGTCTAAAGGCTTTTGGACAAAGGCTTTCTAGGCTTTGTATCTGCTATTCTACATGTTTAGAATGTTCTTCTCTTTACCTCTGACTTCTAATTCTAGACTTTCTTTCAAATTCAGCCCAAATTTTTACTTTTATCAAGAGGCCTTTCCCATTGATCCCAGATTCTAATTCCTTCCCCTATGAGATTATTTCTCTGCAACAGTGGTTCTCAAAATATGGTCTAGAGAATCCTGGGGATCTCTGAAACCCTTTTAGAGGGTCTACAAATTCACTGATATTCTAAGAGTTTACCACTTAAGGCTGAACCTTTGGGGACAATGAGAGCCCACCTGAATGTATCCCATGATGATTAACATAATTCCAAGCTGTCACATTCACCTCAAATCAATGATTCTGAACCTCCTGTCCAAACTCATTTTTCTAATGATGATTCCTTTATCCTCATCTCTCTCTACTCCCTGCCCCCAAACCTTATCCCAGCACTACCAGCAACAAGCCCCTATTCCAAAGCTGTGATTTCAGGAATCCCTGCCCCATGAGAAACAAAGAAATTTTCTTCTTAAATCTTTTCTCCTGATGACACAACTATTTCCAGGACTTGACCTCCATTCATACTCTCCAACTCACTCATCATGATCGAGAAGTTGGATTGCTCCTTCCTCCTATACCACTTCTCATCACTCCCTCTACCACCACCATTCAATGACTCTTTGAGGTTCATTCAACTGATATTTATAAGCCAATTGAAGTTCTTTTAACTGATGTCTAAAAATATACAGAATAATTTCCTTCCTTCTTCACTGACTTTGGGGGCTGGCTCATATTTTTTCTCCCCTTTCCAATTATTGCCCTTGCAGCAAAGGATTTCCTCAAATACCCTTAGCTCTTAATTTCTCAGTTTACTCATTTTCCATGAGTTTACTCTACCTCACCACAGATATACACAAGTATTCCATATCCACATTTGTGAACTCTGAACATCCTTCATGTGATCATAATCTGTTGAATTCCATCTCTCTTTCAGATTTGCAATATCAAACCTTATTCTTCACCTTTACCCTCAATTAATCCACCCTCACTTCTTTTCCAAGCAATCAGTCCTTCCCTGTGTAGATTCTTTTCCTGTCTTTATCTTGACCCCTTGGTGAAGCAGTTTAATTCTACATGATCTACTTCTCTTGACTCTCTTTCCCCTCCACCCAAGTGCCATTTTATGCCTTACCCTGGATTACTCTCATCATCATGTCTTTGCTGTCTCATGAGTTCCAGTCTTTCATCCCCCACTGCCTAATAGACATTTCAAACCTGATATCCCACAGATGTAATATATTTAATATACCCAAAGCTAACTGAACTCATTATTCTCCTGCTAAGTCCCTCTTCTCTTCTTAATTTTCCTATATAAAGGCTACCACCAATTTTCTCATCACCAGGGCTCATAACTCCTAGATGCCATCCTCTATTCCTCACTCTATCTCTCTCTCATTTTATTTATCCAATCACCAGTCAAGTCTTTCATTTTTACCTTCACAACATTTCTAGTATAGGCCCCCTTCTCTTGTCTGATTGCCATCATCATGATACAAGCCCTCCTCACCTCATCCTGGGACTATTGTTGGTTTCTTGTCTCAAACTTCTTCCCATGCCATTCCTTCAGCCATCAAATTGATCTGACATATAACCTGACTATGTCACCACCCCCCATCAGTAAGTTGTAGTAGCTAGCTACCTACATTCAAGAATGAAGAAAAACTGCAACAATACACCTTACTGCTATGTATGTACTCTGTCATCCAGAGACTTTTGCTTTCTAGTACCTTGCATGAGATATTTTATCTCTCAGCTCTATGAATTTTCACTGAAGTTTCTTCATGCCTAGAATGCTTTCACTCTTCATTTCTTCTTTCCACATTCCCTGGCTTTCTTCAGGTCTCAGCTGAAGTCCTTCCTTCTGCAAGAAGTCTTCCTTCATCTTAGTACCTTTCTTCTGCCACCACCTCCAACTTTTCCCATCTTCATTTTGTTTTCACATAATTTTGTGCACATCATCTTTTCCATTAGAGTGTGAGTTCCTTGAGAGCAGGGATTAGTTTTTGCCATTCTTTGTATCCCCAGTGCTAAAAAGTGCTTGGTACATAATAGGCATTTAATAATAAATGCTAGAAGATGGAATAGTAGGTACCTGAAATCCTTTTTGTTTCATGTGTTGCTTACTGGTCATTTATATTTTTCACAATCATTTTCTGAATAAAGAGAATTTAAATTTTATCATGAATTGGTATTTTCACTATAAAAAGCATAATGGGTGAGGAGGTGAAACATATGAATAATTAATTATACCCAGTTCAGCTTACTAGGAGACCACCCTCCTCCTTGTCAATTAATATGCTGCCTGAGAGTTAAAAATATTTTGTGAATTTGAATATATAATCAGTACTAAGCTTGAAAGCTTTCTAGTTTACAGAAAAAGAAGTCTGTGACCTTTGTCCCAAACTAAAATTTTTAAAAGGTAATCTCATTAACTCCAAGCTGATATTTTTCTTTGTACCAGTGAACTTTGAGCATTCTCTACCCTGGAGGCAAGAGAAAGGAGAGGAGAGGTGGAGCTGAGATGTGAAGAATAAGTCATGCTCTTTGCCTGGCCCCAGAGGTAACTATGGTCAGGGAGAATCATGTTTCCTCTCCTAAAGGGAGGGGCATGACAAGGGATTCTCACCCACATTGCCCTCCATAAGACCATCTGCTGAGCTTCAAATTATTATTTGCCTTCCTATGATGTTTGCAATGGCTTTCCTCACAACAGCTCTGTGATAGGGGTATCATTACTTCAATTTCAAAGGTCCCTAGAGAGGAGATAGGTGGATATAGGCATAGTGGTTAGCGAGGTGACTTCAAAGCCTAAAAGACAAGAGTTCATGTCTCATTTCTGATATGTACTAGATATGTGACCCCGGGTAAATTATTGATTTAGGTAATTATCTAAGACTTGAAGTACTTTGAAGATAGAATTCCAATCTGCATTATTGGAGGAAGTTTATTCTTCTGGGAGTTCCTTGTACTATTGAAACCACAATTCCCAACTCTCTTCCCCCATCCACATTTTATAAGTAAGGAAGTTGAGTTGTAAATGGTTAAGTGATTTGTCCATAACCAAGTAGATTATCACAGAGGTAATATGGGATTCATAGCTAAGTCTCCTGAATCTAAGTGACTTTGTCTTGAATTAATGAGGGAAAGGACTTCAGGGCTTCCTGCATGTCTGTTAGCAAGACAAGGGAGCTATCTTATCCTTTAACTTATCTTTGTGACAGCCCATGCTGCTTATGCATTTGCATTCCCAGGGCTTTACCATTTCTTAGCTCCTAGCAACCATTTAATAAATGCTTTTCATTCCCATGCAGTTAGTTAGCTTGCAATGGTGGCAAACTCTGGAACCAGAGTTCAGCTAAAATCGGGGTGGAGAACAGAGAAACTAGACATAAAACTGCTTATCACAACTGGGGACATTGATCTTTTCCTGTTGGGAATTTGCTTTTAACTCTTTTATTATTTTTATAACTTCCTCTAAACATAATGAGATCAAAGGTTCGAAGAGATACACTGGTTGGTACCTCAGTGGTGATCTAGTTCAAACTCGCTAATTTTACATATAAAACTGAAGCCCAGGAAAAATAACTGCTTGGTCAAAGTTACATAGGAATTATCAGAAATGGGATTTGAACCTGCATTCTCTTCTTTCAGAGACAGAACTTTCTTCATTATAATAGGTATTATCAATTCAAGTTAATAACTATATATTAAGTGTCTATCAAGGGTAGTAGCAGTAAGCAGATAGAATACCAGGCCTGGAGTCAGGAAGATTCATTTTCCTGAGTTCAAATTTATCCTCAGATGCTTAGTGCTTTGTGACCCTGGGCAAGAGATTTAATCTTCTTTGCCTCAATTTCCCCATCTGTAAAATGAGCTAGAGAAGGAAATGACAGACTACTATAGTATCTTTGCCAAGAAAATCCAAAGAATCAGACATGGGTAGATTTGATTTAATACTGAAATAGAAAGATGTAAAAAGATCCCAAGCCTGCCTTCAAATGGTTTCCATTCTAATGGAAAACATGGATGAATAAAACATAAATGACAATATAAGAATACATTAAGTATAAGGGTTAAATCTATATAAAGTATCAAGAAAACTCTGAGGCTACAACTTGTGTGATCTGAAAAAGAATGGTATCATAAACAGTATAGAAAAATTAGGAAGAGAACAGAGATATAGGGGGAAAGATGAAAAGTTCAGCTTTAAACATGATGGCTTTGAGATCCCAACCCAATGGAATATTGGATGAAAATACCCCACAAAGCATATATCTGGAGAAAGGTCAAGCCTTGAGATCTAGATCTGGGATTTATGAAGCAATTTTCTAAGAGGTGATCATTGAAGTTTTGGGAATGAATGAGATGACTAAAAGAAAAAAAAAAAAGAAATAGAATAGAACCAAGGCCATACTCTTAGTATACATTCTTATTTAAGGGAGGGTAGTAGATTTAGAATTAGTGAAAGAGACAATGAAGGACCAATGAGAGAAGAAAAACCAACAATTCAAGTGTAGAATCATGGAAGCAAAAGGTGTACACAACATCAGGAAAAACGATATGGCCAACAATGGCAAATGCTAAGCAAAATCAATGTAGATAAGAACAAAAAAAAATGATCAGGTTTGCTGGTAGGAAGAACAATTTTCATAAATTTGTGAAGCAAACAGCAGATTGAAAGATATTAAGGAGTAAGCAGGTAGCAGATAGCAGAAGCAGTAATTTTGTGCTACTCATTCTAGAAATGTGGGAGTGAAGAACAAAGAAGAAATGGGATGAAGGAATGAATAATAGTGTCATGGGAAGATTTTTTTTTTTTTTGGTCATAATTGACCTTAAGTTATTTGTATGTAAAGGAGAAGGAGCTATCTGAGAGATGAGAAACCAAATGTTTGGTAAAATGAAATGAATTAAATATATTTTTTTTCTCAATAAAGGAATCTATCTCTAAAGTAGTTTGTAAATGTTTCTTCTTAAGGAGATATAAAGGAGAATCATCATAGAGAAATTTTGAGGAATAGCAGTAGTAAGTATGTCAGAAATTAGCTATTTAGCAGAATGTGATACTCCATATTCTTTGGGAACAGAGTGAAAAAATATTCATTTTTTTGAGTGGAAAAAATATAGCATAAGGCCTTCATACTGTTAGTAAAGAAAAACTGAATATAACTGTAATGGTTTTTCTTTCTTCTGCCATAAAGATAAAATGGTTACAAAAATAGGAATGAAGAGTCAGATATTAGTTTATTTGTTTGTTTTCCCTGATGGATTTTTATCACATGATAGAGTGAGAATTGGGAAGATAGATAGTGAAAGACAGATAAGATTGGAAAGATAGATAAGAAACTACTGGCTAAGCAAGAGAGACAAAACCAAAACAAAAAACAATTGAACAAAACCTGATGATCACTGCATCCATGAGAAGTTAATATTGCTTTTTACACTAAACTGCATTAATTCCCCAAATGAAGAACAAATCCAAGAAAAGTCCAGACTTCATATTAAATGAATTATTGTTTATTATAAAAGACCATATTAATTTAGTCCTATGAATGCATCAGGAAATATGAAAAATAAAAAAAGTTATAGGCTTGTGAGAAAGATATAAAATTGTGCCTCCATATTTATTTCACTAAAATCTTGCTCAGTATTTTTTATACTAACTCTCAATTCATTTTGGTCATTTTATTTTTTTTTTAATTTTTAAGCACATTATATGTGGAACTATGTGCTTACTGTTTTATGGAGGAAGAAGGAAGAGAGAAACATTTGGAACTCAAATTGTTATAGAAATGAATTTTTAAATTGTCTTTACAGGTAATTGGAAAAAATGAAATATCACTAAAATAAATAAATAAGCAACATTACAAATGTTCAAAAAAGATGAAATAAAGGAAAGTTTGTTGCTCTCTTCTATAATAATAAAATGATGAAATTTTTATGAAGAAATAGAGTATATTTCATATATGTCAGGTTACTTATTAATCTAAGCAAGAAGGATTTCAGTGGAATTTTGAAGGTAAGGAAAGATAAGCTCAAACTGCAAGATTACATTTGAAGCAGGAAATATTAAATATGCATAAAAAAGAAATAAATAGCTTTCAGAAATTCTCACATAAAAAAAAAACTAAGGAAGGCATATTACTGATGATTCAAGACATATCAATGCTTAGAGTATAAATAATAAAATGAACTTTATATTTTCATCAAAAAATATACAATCAAATAGATATCATTAAGATTTTGTAGTGTTGTAGTTTAATTGGATGATGACCACAGAAGAATTATTCAAAAAACATCAGATAATATGGAAAAGTACAGAGAATAGCATTACCAGTTAAAAATGGAAACACAGTGGAGAGTATTTGAAGGAAGATTATAGGAAAAGCAAAGCAATAGTATTGGGAGAAAATATAATGGATCGCTTCACAAGACAGAGGGAACAGACTATACTTTCCTATTATAGATTACACAATTCACTCAGAGACAAAGTTTAAAGTTAATGATGGAAAAATTAAGTTTAAATCTAAAGTCTACTAGAACTACAAGTATAATTTTGCTAAAAGTAGGGCATCTGAGAAACTCTTCAGGTAATTTGAAAATCTTTCAGAAAATAGAGGAACGAATGAAGAGAAATAATCTGAACTAAGTTCTAACTTACAGGAAAATATAGTGGTTGGAAAAGCAATAACAGGAATACTGGAAGAAAAGTAACTAAATTAACTTGCAATTTGTAATAGAAATATACTTTAAGCTTTAGGAAATGAAATTTCAAAAAATTATGAGAAAAAAATGACATGATTCCATAGCCTGAGAATATTATAAAAGGTAATATCATAAAGGGATATGTTATTTTAATTGCAATTCTATAATTATACTTGAGATTCATGTCAGTGACAAAATAAATTTGTCTAAAGAAAATAATGGAACTACACAGGGAATTCTCTGATCACTTAAGATTAAATATATATATATATATATATATATATATATATATATATATATATATATATATGGCCAAAAAGTGGGAAGAAAGACATAATTACATATGGAAAAATGGAGAAAGAAGGAAGAGGAGAGAGAAAGGGAGGGAGGAAGACATCAAGGTTACATTTCAGAATCCACTAAAATTTATCAATCAGTCCAGAATCAACAAGTGCATATTATGTATTAGGCACTGGAAATACAAGTATAAACATCGAAAAAATGTCTACTCTCAAAAAACTTTTATTCTAAAGGGATCTATGTCTTCTAAACCTCCAACCCAAACATAAATCAGGGCAGAGATAGGTCTGTTGTTTGAAGACAATGAGAGAGAGACACACAGACAGAGAGACAGAGACAGACAGACGGACAGAGAGACAGAGACAGACACAGCCAGAGAGACAGAAACAGAGACAGAGACAGAGAGAGAAGAGCCATTTAATTTTTGTTTTGCTTCTCTCTCCTCCAGAAGATGAAATGGTCTTCAATGTAACAAGCAATATGAAGAAGAAATGAAAGACCACAGCAAGCAAAAATATAATAAGAGTTACTTAAATGTTTTAAATATGTTCATCTTCAGGACTAAATAAATAAATAAATTTACCTTACAAGATACTCATAAATATGTTAATGTCTTTCTAGGACTTGTATAGGTGATATATAAGAAGGCATAGGAAAGATGATAGAAAATGGAAGATCTATTATCTTGGTTTGTTGAAAGGAATCAAATAAATTGAGAGATAAGAGGAAATAGCCCTTCAAACACTTATATATAAATTCCAAAAGTAGAAGTATGGGGAAAGGGAAAAGTATTTGGATGGGAGAGAAATAAAGTAATTTTGCTGTGAGGACAGACAAAGAATGCCTTTCCTATTTTGTATCTTTCTTCCCCTACCCTCGTCCCTCCATTTTCCCATTAATATTTCAGTGAAAGTTTTCTTGATCAGATCCCTGCCATGCAGATTCTTTTCAGAGTAAAACACACACTTTTTACTCTTTTGGTAAAACATACACTTTTTCTTTGTAGAGGCCTATATTTTATTAGTATATGAGAAGAGATTAGTCTACTTCCCTGTTTTACTATGCATAATATAACTCTTTAGTAATAAAAGTTTTGCTATCTTACAAAAACGAAAAAGATGAATTTGGAAAATTTTACTGCAGCAAAATTTTAGAGGATAAATAAATAGGAAGCATTTTGAAAAGCAAAAAGAGGTCATCTGCTGGCCTTTGTATTTCATCTGTAGCTTCTACAAAACTCCCCCAAAATTTCCATTTAATTCTTTATGTTGCTCTTTGATATGTCAAAACTATAATAAGAAAAGTAGCAGTGTAGAAGAGATAACTGTATTATCAGTCTGTAGCAGGATTTAAATTCAGATCTTTCTAATTCCAAGTCTAGTGCCCCATCCATTACACAACTAGTCATTTTCTTTAAGGACCTTCCAAGATTTAATCCTATAATATATACATAGTTATTATATTATATTGTGTTTATATTATACTATGTGCATAACAGATTAACATGTTGGATCTTTCAGAAAACATGATGTGTCAATCAATAATAAGCATTTACTGCCTTTGCAATTCAGCAAAATAACAATATCAATAAATCTGTAAAACAATTTTGCTTTTCCCTTCATGTTGTAAGGACACATCCTGAACTTCTAAAAAGCCATATGTGAGCCAACCGTTGTGCATTGATTGATCTTTGATTGGATCTGGAGCTCAATGGCATTAACTTATCACACTGCTTTCTACTCACTCACCAAAGAAGAAACAGACCTTCTAGGTGCTATGTTCTGTATGTCAACCGACAACTGTAGTATAATCTCAACAGAGGCATTCAGTGACCAGTTTTGTGCTATAGATTTTCAGTGGAAAACCTTTGTCTAATTAAGATTTACTGAGTACAACCTAGTATAAAATCCTTGAGGATGGGAATTATGCCTTATTCATCTTTGCACCTTCCCATACTGTGTCCAGTTCCCTGGTCATAGTTGGCCCAGAGTGGCCTGGCACTAAAATGTACTGGAATCTTAGATAGAGATGCTCTCTGTATCCTAGATCAGAGAGTAGTGGCAGCTTGCAGATGACTGTTTCAAGGACTTTAATATTCCTACATTAGCATTTGCAAAATGGTTTATGAGAGTTTTTATTAGCTTTTCTTAGAGGAGGGTTATGAAGTTATTATTCCCATTTTAGAGATCTAGAAATGAAAATGTCTGAAATAAGGACTCACAGTTCCATTTTAGCTCCATAAATACACTAAAAATTGCAGTTACCAGGCTTAACTAACAGTTCCAAAATGTTTTCTGAGCTCCACAAAGGTAACCATTTAAGCAGAAAGCATACTGAGAGCTTGTTGGCAGTTAAAATGTACAGAAGTGACATTTATGTGGTCCATGCTTATGTTTTATGGGGTATATTGTTTTAAGTTTGAAAATCAAGTAGTTAAGGGGCATAACTAAGGGGAAAATACAACCTGAAAACATACTTTAAAATATCTGAAATAATATCACAATCATCCATCATACTACCTGCTATTCCTGAAAGGTCACAGCCACCACCAAATATCTCCGTTATATTCAAAGCTCTGAAAACTTCCTTGAAATCTAATTTTTGTTCTAATTGAAACCTGTAGGGGGAAAAAGAAATGCTTGAAACATTCTCCATGATTCTTAACAGATTATTTTTAACAATAATTGACTGTGAAATGAAATACTTTTTTGCAGTCGTCATATTTTATATTTAATCAAGTTTTGTCCTCTTTCCCAGACCCCATATAAGTTAAAACTTCTAGTTTTTATTAATTTCTCAGAAACAGTTGGAAAAATATTCTCAGTGGAATTTTTTTTTGTTAAATTAACCATGAAGAGAATACTTGAACAAGCTGTTTTGTGCCATGCTCTATTTTAGAGATCAGTACATTATCATAAGCATAAATTTTGCAAAGCACTTTGCAAATAACATATCATTTTATCCTTATAATAGTCAAACAAGGATATTCTCATTCCTATTTTACAGATGAGAAAACCAAGGCAGGCAGAGATCTAATGATTTGCTCAAACTTAAAACAGCTGATGACTGAGGTTTCATTTGCACTCAGATCTTCTTGATGTGCAGCAATTTATCCACTTTGCTACTTGATAAGAGAGATATCCAGTGTTCCACACCATGGATGGATTTTGTATACCTTCAAGAAGCAATACTGAAGTGGAAGCAGATCTGAGTTTGGAGTGAGATGACCTGAGTTCGATTACCGTGTTGGTTACTTACCACTTGCTATATGATCATAGATCATAGTTTTAGAGTTGGGAGGAAATTTGGAAGTCACTGAGTCCAATCTCCTCACTTGACAGATAAGAAAACTGATGGTAACAGACATTAAGTGACTTAACCAGGGCAACACAACTAGGAATTGTCTAGGTTTTCCTGACTCCAAGTTGAGAATTCGATCTGCTTCCTCACTTAGTTGCCCCTATTATCTTGGACCAGACTCTGAATCTCATTTTCATCATCTGCACCAATGGGTGATTTGAACTGAGGTCTTTTACCTCATTTCTAAATTTGAGGTCCCAAGAATCTTCTTCAATTAGAAATGTCCCCTAGACTAAGTGTCAAAAGATACCAAGAAAACAGCTAAATGTTCTATTCTTTAATTTTGCCTAGAGAAAAGAGACCTTTAATGACTATTATCAGACCTGTGTTATATAGGCTTGAAAATGGACATGAAAGGTCTAGATTGGCCCAGTCTACAAGCAAAAAGCATTTATGAAGTGCTCACTAGATATGCACTGCCTCATGTTAGTAAACTTTTCCTAGATGGCAATTGATCTGGGATAGCTACTGTGCTGTTCATGAAAAACAAAAGAGCATCATTCAAAATTGGCTTTTGACACCTGTTGGCTGATTCTATCATGCCAAGCAAATTATTTAACTTTGCTGGATCTCATTTTTCCCACATATACAATGAGAATAAGAATATTTATTTGATGTACTTTTGAGATGCAACATGGTGGTGTAAATTGGGTTTTCCTGGGAGTCAAGAAGGCCTAGGTCCAAATCCCACATACAATGGTTGTGTGAGCTTGGGCAAGTCATAAACCTCCCATTTATCTCTGACTGTAATTTTCAGAAGAAGTTACCCACAAGGAACTCTCCATACTAGCAAAATCATGAAAGAAAGAAAGAAAGAAAGAAAGAAAGAAAGAAAGAAAGAAAGAAAGAAAGAAAGAAAGAAAGAAAGAAAGAAGGGAGGGAGGGAGGGAGAGAGAGAAATGGAGGAGGGAGGGAGGGAGAGAGAAAAAGGGAGGAAAGAAGGGAGGGAG
Organism: Antechinus flavipes; assembly: GCF_016432865.1. Lineage (NCBI taxonomy): Eukaryota > Metazoa > Chordata > Mammalia > Dasyuromorphia > Dasyuridae > Antechinus > Antechinus flavipes. The sequence goes on from NC_067400.1 coordinate 25,241,308, forward strand.
AGAGGGAGGGAGGGAGGAAGAGAGAGAGAGAGGAGAGAGAGAGAGAGAGAGAGAGAGAGAGAGAGGAGAGAGAGGAAGGGAGAGAAAGAGAAGGAGAGAGAGAGAGAGAAAGAAAGAGAGAGAGAGAGATACAAACAGAGAGACAGAGACATGTACAGAGACAATGAGACAGAGAAAAAGATAGATAGTGAGAGAAAGAGGTGGAAGAGAAGGAAGCAAAGGAGGTGAGAGGGAGGAAAGAGAAATTACAAGTTCTGATGCTTGATAAGAAGAAGCTTCCAATCTAGTCGGAGTACAGATAAATGCTATAGATGGCACTTTAAGTTCAGCAAAGAGAGTTTCAAGAAGCATCTCATCAGACCCTCTCAATGATTCTGTAAAGTAGGTACTCGTGTGGCTTATTTTTTAAAAACCTATGCCTTCATTGGCATAGAGTCCTCCCAGCTGAGGAAGTTCCCTCCTCCAAAGCAGATCAGTAACTGCTATGGCCCTAAAGAGTTGCCTAGGAATTGAAAAGCTAAGTGGCTTATTTGGTCAGGGTCTCATAGTCAATATATTTGACAGGTAAGATTACAAAAGTCATCTTGACTTTGAAGCAATTCTCTATCCACCATACCATGTGGCCAAGCCCTAACACAAATTATATATGGAATAACTAAATATTGGATCTGCTAACAATGAGTAGCAACACCATCCATCAATGGATTAGTAAGTGTTCATTAAGTAGGCCTCATGTATCTGGTCCTGGTGCTGAGAATATGAAGATATTCAAAGTTCAAAATGGTGCCTTTTTTCCAGGAATTTACATTTTCCTCGATCTAGACCTGGGTTTTAGTGTTGATCCACTAATTATATATATATGACTTTGGACAAATCATTAAATTTTTCTTTAACCTAATTTTCCTATCACAAAGAAAATGCCTCAAATATCAGGATTTTATATTACCTGAAAAAATCTGATATAATAAGGATATTAATAATATTGATAAAAAGTCTTATTTATTAAGTATTTTAAGTTTTGCAAAACCTACTAATTTATCTCAATGTATTCTCACGCTAGTTCTGAGGTAAGTGCTATTATTATCCCCATTTTACAGCTAAAGAAACAGGTTCACTGACCTTAAGAAACCTGAAAAGCTTTGAGATCAATTCATCCTAACTCCCCATTTTTAATTCATTTAAATGGTCTAGCAATATGAAATCATCTTGCCAAACTAAAAGGGTGTGAGTTATTGCTAACTATACATTTTGGAAGATTTTTCAGATAATGTATTCACAAATAATATGTACATTTATGAACATTCTCCTTAATTCTCCAGACTCAACCATCATAGCCCAACTATCTCTTTTTCTCTGTGCTTATGGCCTCCTTCTTTCATAGATTAAATACTTTTTCAGAATCATCATTCTGTGATTTTGACTAGACTCATGCTGCCTTACTCCTGACTCTCTATCGGACCCTTCTTCCACATTGCTGTTTCAGTATATTATCCTTTCTACTTTTCCTCTTCACTTCACTTTTATTTATCATCCTCTCTTGTTAGAATATAAGCCCCTTAATGGCAAGAACTGTTTTTTTTTTCTTTTGTCCTTGTACTCCCAGAACTAGGAGTTCCATTCCACAGCCTAGCATATAGTAGAAATCCCTGTTGTTATACTATTACTTACTATAGAGTTATATAGGATAATATCTTACATTGATCATTCAATATTTAAAATAAACCTGACTTCAATAAAACACTAAAAAAGTCTTCTTACGGTGTGAACATGGCCTCCATTTTGTACTTTTTTATTTAAACTTATAAAAATAAGTTGTTCACAGACAGGTTTGTGGGAGTAAATGTTCTTGAGTATTAGATACGATATAAAAACAAAAATGGGCATATATCAAGATATCAAGATATATAAAAGACATAAATTTGAAAATATAATAATTCCTTATGAAAATATTTAAAAATTGGAAAGACATTTAGTAATCATGGCTGGATCTTCTCAATATATTAAAACAAATGATACTATCAAAAAGTAATTTACATCTTTAGTGTTATACTAAAGGAACATGCAATGCTATAGTTTATAAAACTAGAGGGAAAAAAGACATAATTCCTTGGGAAAATATCAAGTCTAGAATTTCTGGGAAATAGTAGCTCTAGGTGGCACAGTAAATAGAGTGCCAAACCTAGAATCAAGAAGACCTGAGTTTAAATCTGTCCCCAGACACATACTGCTTGTGTGATCTTTAGCTAATCACTTAATTCCAATCATATTACCAGAAAAAAAAATCATGGGAAATAATGAAAACTATTAAAACAAAGGGTGCTTATTATTGCCATAATTTATATTCCATTATAAAGGGATAATCATCTGATTTTATTGATATAAAGAACTCTCAATGAACAAATTCCCTCTGTCAATGAAGATAAATAATTATTCTATATTTGAATGTTCTTGGAGAGTTGTCTAGTCATGAAGAAGTTAAAGAAACTATAGAGTCACAGATCTAGCATGTGTCTAAAGTGGACCTTGAACTTAGGTCTTCCTAATTTTGAGGTTCCCTCTGTTCTCAACGCTATTCTGATTTTTAAGATACAAATTAATAGTGAAATAGATTAATTAAAGAAAATTCAGAATCAATTGACATGCAAGAACTAAAATTATTGAAGAAATAACTATTTGACAAGAACTACAGAATAGTTGGAAAGCAGTTTGGTGAAAAATAAGTTTAGACCTGAAACCTTTACCATATAATCACACTAATTTTTAAATAGCAATATCTATACAATGTGTTCATACACAATGTATGAGCATTTCCCTTAATTTTCCAGATTTAACCATCATAACTCAACTGCCTTCTTTCTCTGTGCTTTGGCTTCTTTCTCTCACTGGTAAACACACACACACACACACACACACACACACACACACACAAATAAGTTGGAAGAAAATGGAAGGAGGTACTTTTCAGATATGTGGCTAAGGGAAAAAATCTTAAACAAAAGATAGAAGTGTTCATAAAGTGAAAGAGCCACCTTCATGCTCCCTGCCTAACACGCAGGAAATAATTTTCTGCATGAAAGTGACTCAATGAATGGTGAGTCCTTGCCTAGAACTGTCACATCATTCATTCAAAGACACATCCTCCATCTCTGCTTCAAGTACTGGCTTTCTATTCTACCACCACATTGTTTTTATTGTTGTCATTGTTTATCTGCTTTTTACTGACTCTGTCTTGTCCTTTTATTCTCCTACTTCTAGCTCTCTTGCTCTCTCTCTCTCTCCGCTCTCCCCATTATCTCTGTATTCATAGATATACACACACATATATGACAAAATAGAACATTTGGATTATGCAAAAATCTTTTGCATTTATAAAATTCATGCAGGTGGAATAAAAAATTGTTGAAAATGCACATTTTTTAAAATAAAATTACACGAATAATTCTGTGATATTTACAACATATAGAAAACTTCCAAAAATACTTAACGTCTGAGGCATAGCTAAATCATCGTATAGTGTGAAAAGTTTTCAAGAGAAAAATGGGAAACTATCAATAACATATAACATTGTGTCCCAAATCATTAATAATAAGGACGGTAAATATTAGAACTTGCAGGGTTTCACTCTCATGCTAATTAAATTGGCAAACATGACAAAAATTGGAAATAGTTAATATTAAAGGAATTTTTGGAAGACAATACATTAATACATTATTGCTGTCATCCAGAAACAATGATGACTTCAAAATGAAAGGCATCTATAAATCTTTTTAAAATATTCTTTAGAAATTCTCTCTGTAAACTCATTTTTCTATAAATGATTGTGTTTCCTTATATTTAAATGAAGAAAGAATATTTTATGACTTTGCCATAGCAGTGGCTCTGATTTTGATGACTATAAACTGAAGGTGAATCTAGTTGAATTAGACTGAAAAGACAATTCCATTTTCCCATGGCTATTCTTGCTTTTTATAAATCTGGGTGATCCTGTGTGAAAATAGAGGAAAGCTGGCATAAATAACTCCTTAGAACTAGAAGACATATTTCCATGTTGAAACCATGCCCAGATTTTGGTTGTGTTGAAAACTTACTGTTCATTCCTGTAAAACTATTGATTGAGTTTTTACCAGTAGCCAAATAACCAAAATCTGCTTCATATTACCCATGAAAAGTAAACAATTTCAGAGTTTTATTTCAAAAAATTGGGGACTCCTGTTTGAAGGGGATGGAAAAGACCACTTGATGAATACGAAGTATTACAAAGAGCCCAAGGGATCACATCTCTGTTCAATCAAATCTCTATCAGTAATCACCTGTGTGGTCTTGGGTTCAGTCACTTTGTTTTAATCTATCAGTTTCTCATCTATAAAATGGCCTTTAGGTCATTTAGATTATGTTCTTTGACTTTTCTATTGCAATTATAATGACAGATATTTATACAACACTTGAAGGTTTACAAAGACTTACAAATACTGTTATCTTATTTGGTGTTTTTGATAAAGCAGAGAGGTGGATGTTATTATTGTCTTCATTTTGAAGAAAAGGAAAATGTCAGAGAAGTGAAAGGAATTGTCTAGGATTATACAGCTAATAAGTAACTGAGGTAAATTTAAACCCAGATTTTCCTTAATTCAAATCCAGTGTGCTTTCCATTGCACCATTCTGCTTCTCAAATGTTTTAATTAATAACCACATTGTGAATTCTGAACATAAAGTTCTGTTTTTTTTTCTTCCTAGAGAAAGAAATTTACTAATAGAAAAGTGATATTCCAATTTGCTTCTTGTTAAGTCTTGATTAGGATGAGATAAAAAAAAAAAGAGGCAACATGGTACAATAGAGAGAGCACTGGATTTGGAAGTGAAGCATCTTCATTCAAATTCCTGCTTTGCCACTTATTAATTATATGATCTTGGGTAGCACTTTGTCACTATGGTCCTCAGTTATTCAGGTATACAATGGGACAGGGGAAAGAGGTGAACTAGGTGGCCTTTAAAGTCCCTTCCAGATCCTTTAAATGTAGGTTCAGAGAGCAAGAATTCAAAGGTGACAAAAAGAATACATAACAAATGCTAGACTTGGTTCTAGGAATATGTGAAGATATCTTTAATACTGAAATCATAAATGTATGCAATGTTTATTATAGAAATGTTTTATGTAGAGAGAAGACAAGATGATCTCTTAAAACCCCTTCTATCCCTTTGAAGCTATTCCTATGATCCTATTTTACATTAAAAATATAAAATAGAAAGAACTTGTACTTGTCATAAGTTAGAACCCAGTCCCAAAATATCCGTTAAGATGAACACAAATCCACAGTGAATAAATGTGGAATTTAGTGAGCACTGAGACAAGGATGGGAACTCCCTTCACTAACATTGTATATATGCATCTCTGACTTAATAGTATTCTAGTATCATAGTTTAAAAATTAGATAAGATCGTAAAAACTGTTAACATATATGTCCAAGGAAGTTCCCCGAAATAGATAGAGATTAAGTAATTTGCAGATCACATAGCTAGTAAATGTTGGAAGTAGGATTTGATTCCTGACCCCAAACTTAGGCACTATGTTGTGCTGCCTTCCAGTCTACGTAAAAACAATAACAGCAGCAGCAACACTAAAACAATAAATAAATGGATAAAGGGTCTCAATTACAAATTATAAGTTCATTCAGAATTGTTAATAGCTAGGCATATATTATTTTAATTCCATTTAAAGCAGTCCTATTGAGGAGATCCTTTATATATCTCCTTTTATCCACTCTCTCCCACCATTCTCGCCACAGGGAAATGCCCTACTTTTATTATAGCTGTACATGTTAGATTTAATGTTCAAGAGCTGTAGTTTCTTTTTTGGGGGGAAAAGATAAGGGTGGCTTCTTCTATTTTCCATCAAAATCCTTACTTTGGGACAAGGGAAATACTTTAAGCTCTACGGGGAGAATAAACTGAGAGAAACCTAAGGTATGGCATAAAATGATTATAATAATTCCACTTAATCGTATTAGTCTAGTCTTACATTTCTTTATCCCTTCCACAGAAAACTGAGCTCTTGAATCCAGTTCCCCTTAGAATGGATATATTCCAAATTAAGTCAGTTCCATATTAGTGCCAACAGATAGAATGCCACCTCAGAAAGTATTTGTTTTTCTTTTCACTGTCATTAGTCTTTTTCAAACAGTTATTATCTTTCAGCCTACTATTCTGAATCCTTGATAAGGAAAAGGAAGTAGATGGAGTACAACAAAAGGAAAAAAGAGACTAGAATGAAAACAAAATATTATTACCAACCTAGGAAGGCTTATTTCCACATGTTCTTCCTGCATTTCTCTAAACCAACTTTGCATTTGATCCACAGAGATTGTTTTTTCTACTTCCTCAATGTCAACATCTTCTGCTGGAAGCAGGAGAATTAAACTAAACTCATCCCCTTCATAAGGCAATTCCACCACCTGGTACTTCATTTGTGAATGAGTGAAGTAACCTAGAATCAAAAAAGGAGAAGATAGCTCAATCAATGAAAAAAAAAAAAAACATTTATTGAGTGTTATATTCCATATACATAGGCACTGGGCTAAATGTTTGGTAGCTTATGTTCAAATGGAGGAGATAATGCATAGATATCTACATGATAGTAAAGAATGGAAGAAAGGTAATTTCAAATGGGAAGACTGGTGTAATTAGGGGAACTTGGGAAGGTCTCTTATAAATGGTATCATCTGAGTTAAGGCTTGAAAGAATACAGGGATGTCAGTGATTTGAGGTGAAGATGGGGAGCATGTCTAGTATGGGAAACAGCCAATACAAAGACACAAAGGTAGGAAATGAAGTATCATGTACAAGGAAAAGTAACAAGTCTGATATGTCTTGGCTATTTAATGTGTGTGAAGTAGGTGGGTAGGAGGCAGGGAGGCAAATAAATGTCTTCCAATGGACATTGCTAAATAAATGTACTCAAGGTGAAAAGTTGCCACTATTTTTTTTATATATTTAGGATTTCATCCATAGTCCTTATAGGGAACCCCCTACCCAGATGTAAATGGTTGACTCCTCTCCCTGGGCCTGTAATGATCAGGGGGTTCCTTCCTCATGCAGTAAATCTCAAAATTACCTAATTTTGTCCTCAGTTGCATCTTCATCATTGGTACTTTGACTATAGAGCCATCTTTAGCGGTAAAATCCATTGGCTGTGTCTCTTCTTCTCTGAATTTTTGTTTCCAGGTTCCCTTGAAATAAATGGCATTCACCAGCACAAGTCTTGTTAAAGGACCAAAGTCTTCAGTTGAAAACATGTTTTTTATTTTTCCTTTGGAAAAGAGAGGAAAAAAGTGAGAGAGACAAAGAGACAGAGAGAGAGAGAGAGAGAGAGAGAGAGAGAGAGAGAGAGAGAGAGAGAGAGAACGAACAGAGAGAAAGAGAGAAATGGGGTAGGTATTCAGGAAATTACTTAGAATTGAAATATCCACCATCTACCCAGCTATAAAAACTGGCAAAATAACCATTAATAAGTTTTTGTATTTTAGGGAAGGGGAGAGGAGAAAGAAGGATAGAACAACTTTTCCCCTTTGTTCTGTGTAAATTTGTAAACATCTTTCTGATTAAATGATATTATAATACTGAAATGTAACTGTCATATGCATCGGGGATAGGATGAGTCAGTCTTTAAATCAAGGACTTCTAATGGGTGAATGGTACAGTATGAGTGGCCAATCAATCCTCAATTCCTAATCATTGACTGCAGAGCCAGTCTAGCTGTATCTCTCATTATGGGTAAGAGGTATTGAAGTTTAAAATAGCATTCCAGTTTGAGGGCAGGGAAAGACTGCATGGAGTTTGCTGAAATGCTTTGTTTTTCCAGTCCCCACTGGGCTTTTTATATAGAAGAAGGATTAGGTTTGTCTGCTTGGTGCCAGAGGTTAGGACTAGACATAATGGGTGAAGATTGCAAATACAAATTTAGATTTTACGTCAGAAAAACCAATTAGTAACAAAGCTATCTCCAAATGGAACAAGCTGCCCCAGAAGATAATGGGTTCCCCTCTAACAGAGATATAAAGGAAAGTTTGGATAGCACTAGCAAGTTCTGGTGTAAGGGGACTTCTTGTTCTCTTATTTGTTAGTATAAATGACTTCTGTGGTCCCCTCCCACTCTGATACATTGTCAATTAGATTCAAATTTAGAAGTAAGAGGTATTAAGAAGCAAAACAAGATCTCTGCTAATCCAGCCCTTCCTTGCACCCCGGTGCCAGATATCCCAGCAGCAACTTCTATCCCACATCACCCTAATCTCATGTATTTCCATTGGTTCACAATCTACAGAACTGTTTTAGGGAATTCTACTTTCTTATTAGAGATTGAGAAATTGGGTCCCACAGACAGAATGAAGGAGCACCATCACATTCCCAAATGATTCAAGCCTGTAGAGGAACAGAGTACTGCCATGATAACAGTTTGGAATCAAAAGAAATAACTTTAAACCCCACTTTTGTGACCATTCCCAGAGTGATCTTGAGCAAATCATTTCAATTATCTGAAACTCAGATTTCTCCCTGATAAAATGAAGAGCTTCTACTAGTTCATAGATTATAGATATAAAATACTATAAAAATTATTGTAGTCCTCATACAAAAACTAGCTTCTCTGGAAAGGAATTGTATGCATACTCTGCCCTTCTTGATACCTCATTTCCTACCATGCTCCTTTGCTGCAATTTTCTATGTCTAGAATCTATATCTGGAATCTTGGAAACAAGAAACTTCCATCTTCCTGGATAACTGATACACTTCCTCACCTCATTTGTGATATCAGAGGGAAGGAAAATAAGACTTTAAGAAGGTCTATATCTCTTTCCCTCTAAACTACCCAGACCAGTGGATTCTATGCTCTTTCTGTGGCCAGTGGTCAATCAAGTCCAAGGATCTTTGATGATATCCTTGGTTCTATTTCTTAAACTTATTTCTGCTTCTCTTTGAAGCACCATCTAGCCTAAGTGACAGAAACTCCTAGTGTGGAAGCATCAGATGCTTCAACTCAATGCCACTCTTACATCGTTCCTTTCTTGGCTTTTCTCTGCCCACTATGCTCATCTAGGTATCCCAAATTAAAATGTGTGGACTTCCTTTAAACAAATCCAATGAAAATCTTATTATTTTAGCTGTAAATGAATTACTTGGCCTTTTTTCCTAATAGTAAAGTCTCTTAATGATTATCTGGTTGAAGGCACAATGGAAATAAACAATCTGCTTTCCTTCCCTTTCAATTTTCTTCCATTTTGCTGAGACGAGGGGAGGGAAGATATTCACCTTGCTCTAAGTTCATAGATCCTGCCTTAGAGGCCCCACAGTTCTAATTTTGTTTGTTTGTTTATTTTTTAAAGAAACATTTTTTTAAATTGGTTAAAAAATGACTATCTGGTTGGACCTCCTCATTTTATTTTGTAAAGGAGAAAGAGAGGCACAAAGAGAGCCAGAAAGAGAAAAAGAAGACATAGAAAGAGAGACAGAAAGGAAGAAAGAGACAGACGAGAGAGGAGAGAGAGACAGAGGCAGAGACAGAGACATAGGGACACACAGAGAGATAGAGACAGAGAGACAGAGGGAAGGAGAGGATAGAGAAAGACAGAGACAGAGGTGGGGGAAGTGGGAGGAGAGAGGAGAAAAAGAGGGGGTAAGAAAGAGAGGGAAGAGAAAGATACAGAGATAGACAGAGATGTCAAAAAATACCCTGGTAGTAAATGGCAGGCAAAGAATGAAAACCTAGCTCTTCTACCTCCAAATATGGCACTTCTTCATTCTGAGGAACATTTCTGGAAAAATAATTTGGAGGGAAAGTATATGTAGAAAGAAATTTTACCAAACTCTATCACAATGACTACCTTTTGACTCTAAATGTAGGCAGTAAGATGCATTTGCTCATAAACATAATGATTTCCTTTGTGTTCTAAATCAAAGGTGCTAGGAAGTGTCTACTCTTCTATTTGATTGGCCAGTTGGAGAAGCAGTATCATGGTGGATAAAGCATTAGACTTGAAATCAGAAAAACTTAACGTGGAATCTTTCCTCAGATCCTAGCTGGCCAAGACACTTAACACCATTCCTCATCTATGCAATGACAATAACTACACCATAGTGTTGTCAAAATTTGTTATGTAAAAAGCTTTGCAAACATTAGATTGTTGTATAAATTTGAACTAAGACTTCTTGTGAAGGATATGAGAAAAAGATAAAAGGCTTATCCCTCAATAAAGATTTGGGAAGTCCCAAACTATGTCTTCTTTCATTTACTTGGAGGAAAGATGAAGTTTCTTGAGAGGCATGTTGCCAGGAGGGTTAACAGAATATGCTGCTAAGCATTGACACATTTAACCAAGGGGTATTAATGATTTACAGTAAATGTGGGAAATAAAACACTTGTCACTAATGGAGTGAGTACATCATCAGCTGCCTTCTCTTTGACAAAAATAAACGAGTGACTCCACGAAGCTGGGGCTGGCGCAAAAATTGCTGTTCACCGTTATCTGGTGAACCATAAAAAATCGATGTTATTCACGTCAAGAACATTAGTCTTCTAGCTGTTCTCAATTCCTCTCCATTTTACGTCCAAGTTACAATAAGAGTGAAAGGAAGTAGAGTTTCTCACTTCTTAATTCCTTTGTGCCTATGTTTCTGCTCAGGGTATTCGTTAAAAAAACATACAAAAACCAGTCATTCCCAGCTTGAAGGCATATAGAACCACAAATATGAATAGCAAATAAGGATTCTGGGAAAATGGACAGCTTTACCATCTGTTTTGTTTTCCACCCAGGTACTGATTTCCTCTGCACAGGACTTTGCATCTTGGAAATTCACCAGTTTTACAGCACTCTGAAAAAAAGCCTCGTTGCTATGGAGATACTCTTCTTTCACCAGGAATCCTTCCTGAAGGTAGAGGGCATTGGCAAGATTAAATGTAAATTCTTGCCTTTTGGGGGGTATGGCAGAGAGGAATGACTTCAGAGCCGAAAATTCTTCCCCTAAAAAATAATTATAACATATACTGACATCTTGAACAACATAAAAACAACAGCTTTTCAGCGTAGCCATCTAAGCATTCTGATATATACCATAATTCCTTAGACCCTTAGGTATAACTAACACTGCATTTTAAGTTACCATAAATATTTTAAATGTTTCCTTGCTGCAGAAAATGAGTTTTTGCAGAAAACAATTTATGTTGAGGGGGAAAGAAAGTGTGTGTGGTTTCAAGTTTTACCGAAATAAGTTCAATATGTAGCAAAAGAGTATGGTAGAGAAGATTAAGTGCTGGACTTGCAGTCAGAATGAACTGGATTAAAATTCCACCTCTGACATGGGAGTCAAGTATATTCACTTGCTTCTTCCAATTCCTCATCTCCAGAAAGGGAAGAGCATCGACCTTGCAAAGTACTTCTTTAGTTTTACAATGCAATGTGTTGGTAATTTATTTTCCAAAGGAAAACAGTGTATTCATAAACCAATTTTGCTCCCAATGGGATTAAGAATTAGTCTTTAAGGCACCATTTATGCATAACATGAATTTATGATCATCTACAAAGTGTTAGACCAATTAATACTCTTCAAGATCAAAGTCATAAAGTGTGAGCCCATCAATTGAGGAATGAATGGCTGAGAATATTGTGTTATATGAATGTGATGGAACATTGCAAAATAAACATTGATAGCTATGACTAATTCAGACAAAGATGGAAAAGCTTAGATAAAATGTTGTATAGCAAAAAAAAATGGGGAAATTATATACACAAAGATTGCAATTGTGTAAATAATAAAAAAGCCAACAGATAATAATTGTGAAAACTAATCTAAAACCTAAAAAAAAAGAAAGAAAGAAGAAAGGACTACTCTGACATTGGTAGAAAGGTGGGTGGGAAATTATAGGTGAAGATTGGTATATACCCTGTTGCCAGATAATCTATCATTAATTTTTGTTTAATTCTTTTTCTATATAAAAATGAAAATTTATTTGGGATAAGGGGAGAAGACTATATCCATAAATTATGGATATAATAACAAAATATGTTGGCAAATATTGGGGTTTTTTTTACAAGTAATCCAAAAGGATCCTTTTTTATATCTGACTTTTGAGACTTTTTGAGAGACATTTTTTCCCTCTGAGTCTCTGTCCTTGCTAATTTTTTGGGAATTATAGCATGGCAGCTCCAATCTTTACTACCAGAGAAAACTTGCCTACATCATGCTTTTCAGAGTTGGATTTTGAATATGGATTTAGAATCAAGATTAAAAACAATCCTTGACAAATTAGATTATTAATCTGAATAAAGATGAAATTTACTAGAAACAAATGTGAACTATTATATCTGGGTTCAAAAAATCAACTTTATAATATAAGATAAATGAAGCATAGGTAAAGAACACTTCATCTGAACAAAATTTGAGAATTGAGGTAGACTTGAAAGCTCAATAAAGCTCAGGCGTCGTAGGATTGGAAGCTAGTACAATCTGTGATTTCATTAAGGGAGGGATGGTGTCCAGGATTAAATAGAATCTAAAATGAACTATAATCTGGTTAGACAACATCAGAAATATTTTGGTAATTTTTAAATGTAATATTTCACAAGGGGAGGCCACTGTCTTAGAATTTTATCAAGAGTTCTGTCAGAATTCAGAATGGTCCTTTCTCATCTTTTACCATATTTGTGAGCTGTTTTCTAGAACTTGAATATCAACATCCCTGGAGCTTCTTAATTTGGATTAGTATTTGAGCTATAGCCTGAGGAGAGAAATGCTCTCCAATGGGCACAACTTGAATGGATTTCACCTACTGTTGACCTTACATGGCTGCAATTATATAGTTCATTGGAACAATAAAGCTTTACATGTACAGGCAGTTGCAGTATTAGCAATCAAATTAAAAAAAAAAAAAAAAACAGATTCATGTGCACTCACTGCTTGGATTATGCAGAGTATTTTTTTAATTAATCAATTAAAAACTATCTAGTTTTGGTGATCAGTATCTTATGGAGAAAGGAGAACTCTCAAGCAGATATAAAAAGTTGTTTTTTTTTTTTTTTACAAGTAATCCAAAAGGATCCTTTTTTATATCTGACTTTTGAGACTTTTTGAGAGACATTTTTTCCCTCTGAGTCTCTGTCCTTGCTAATTTTTTGGGAATTATAGCATGGCAGCTCCAATCTTTACTACCAGAGAAAACTTGCCTACATCATGCTTTTCAGAGTTGGATTTTGAATATGGATTTAGAATCAAGATTAAAAACAATCCTTGACAAATTAGATTATTAATCTGAATAAAGATGAAATTTACTAGAAACAAATGTGAACTATTATATCTGGGTTCAAAAAATCAACTTTATAATATAAGATAAATGAAGCACAGGTAAAGAACACTTCATCTGAACAAAATTTGAGAATTGAGGTAGACTTGAAAGCTCAATAAAGCTCAGGCGTCGTAGGATTGGAAGCTAATACAATCTGTGATTTCATTAAGGGAGGGATGGTGTCCAGGATTAAATAGAATCTAAAATGAACTATAATCTGGTTAGACAACATCAGAAATATTTTGCTCAATTTAGGAAGAGCATTCTTAAGATCGAACCACTCAGAAGAAGGCAGCCAGGATAGTGAAGAACATTTCATCCATGTCATGTACAAATTAGCTGAAGGAACTGGACTGGGAATTAAGAGACCTAGTGGCTAAGAATAATGCACATTTATTTAACCTTTTACAAAGTGTTTTCTTTACAACAACTTTGAGAAGTAGATAGCATTAATGCTGCTATACCCATTTAGTAAACAATAAAACAATCTCAGAGAAAATCAGTAGGGTAGAGTTGAAAGTCCACTGAAGAGCATTACAATCTCAGAGGGAAGACACAAGCAAGTGAGGGACAATGCAGGAGAGGATCACAAGAGATTTCTTGTGAGGTTTCTGAACAAAACATCTGCTTGCTATTATGCAAATAACTAAAAATGATAAAAATGTTTATAATTCATCCAATATCAACCCCATCAGGGATCTATTTTATATCCAAGTCTAAATTAGTATAACAAACAATATTTTTCAAGCACATAATATGTTTTTCTTGCTTTTAGTATAATCTGAAAAATCAAAAGCATTTATTGAGTTCCTACTGTATGTCAGGTCAGACACTTGAGATACAAAAACAATGGAAATAATCCCTCCTTTCAAAAAACTTATACTGTTTAGGAAGAAACAACATAAGTAAATACAAAACACATTATCTCATTAAACCTAAAAAAACAAAATTTGCATGAATGTTGTGCTCATTACAAGACAAGACACTGCAAATCAGATTTAGAAACAGAAGACACTTAGATGCAATGAAGTCCAACTTTATCATTTTATAGTTGAATGAACTGAGGGGAAGACAGGATGAGATTAGTGACAAATCTAGTAAATTTCTAAAGCAAGATTTGAAGATTTCCAAGGTCAGGACTTTACTACTTTTGTTCTTGCTATCAGCAAATTATCCCCTTCTAGAAACATCTTCCTTTAGTCCTGGAGCTGAGAGTAACAGCTGAGCATGTCTGTATTTTCATAATATACAATATGGTGAAAAATCTTGATTCAACAAGTTGAATTTAAATTTATTATCTAATTTCCATAGTGAAATCCATTACGATGAAAAAACAATCCATTAATTGTTTAAAATTACAATAATACCCATAGAGATTCAAGCTTTCTCAACTCCACTCAATCATCATATGGGATCCTATCACACATCTATGTTATTCTAAAGGAGTTTGTGAGATCATTATACTTACCTTATAAAATGCCCGATGGTTAGTTACTAGATGTTATACTTAGAATGAGCTTCCTGGGAACTGTTAAGAGCTTGGCTCTGTGGAAGGGCAAGGGCAAGCACATTTATCATGAAGGTTACTTGATTAATTCTTCTGGACTCACAGCAGGTGTTAAAGAATTCTGTTATGAGAGCACTAAATGATAACATTAACTGATTACCCTTAAGAGTTGCAAGAATTGATAGGAAGCATCATTTCAATGAGCAATAAAAGAAATAACACCAGAAAAAAACTCACCACTCAGAATCCATTTAACAAATGTTACCATTAGTCTTTATTCTGTTTAAATTATGGCATGATGGGAAATTGATTTTGGAAGATTATGCGCTTGGTGCTGAAATGAACTAGTAGCTTATTCTTCTGGTTTCACATAGAAATTGAACACATTCCACATGGATGCCATCATCAATATTTAAAGATGCCCCATGAGAAAAGTAATCGAATGGAGCCGAGTTTAATAGGGGGTGCACTTATGTCATATCACTGTATTTAAAAGAAAAGACTCTCTACCACACGATGGAAGGCTGGGCTATCGGTACAGTCAGCAGTGAGCTCCTAAAAACTGCCATCTTATCTTTCTTGTGGTCATATTATACTATTGATTCATGGCAAAATTGCTAGTCACTATATTTTTACACCTGTGATGATCTAATTGTTTGGTTTTTTTTAAAAATCCATTCATTCATGCACTAATATACCTAGCTATTTTTTCAGGTACATTATTATCTAGTCACAGCTCCATTGAATTGACTTATTAATTTTAATTGAGATATAGTTTTGCATCTGGTCAAAGCTCCATTGTATCGACTTATTCATTTGAATTGAAGATAAATTTTTTTGTCCATCTTTATTAAATCTCTTATTAGATATAGCACAACCTTTGAATGTGATGATATCACCTGACATGTTATTTATAGCTCTTAATTGTCTTCTTACCCTTTGATCCTTGGCACATACTCAATGTTCCAATGGTACAAGCCTTCTTCTCACACTTCTGGCTCCTGGTCTTTAAACTGACTGTCCCCATGTCTATCATTCTCTCCTTCCTGGTAGCTACCTCTTGGCTTCCCTAATTTCCTTTAAGCCTCACTCAGATCCACCTTCTCCAGGATATTCTTTCCAAACCTCACTTCTGCTACTACTTTCCCTCTCAAATAACCTTCTATTTGTAATTATATATATATGGAGAAAGAGGACCCAAGTTCTGATCCTACTTTTAGTATTTACCATTTGTGTAACTTTGAAAAAAAAAAAACCACTTATGCTCTTGAGCCTTGGTTTGCTTACTTGTAAGTAAGAATGTTGAGCTGGATTGTTTCCAGCCACAGACTTAGTATCCCATATTAAGCAGCATAGAACCAAAGACGGATGTCAATATTAAGTTCCTACTATGTGCAAGGGACTACATTGGGACACAAAGAGAAAAAATGAAATATCATCTGCCCTTGGGAAGTTTGTATTTGTTGTTTAGTCATTTTTCAGTTTTGTCCAATTCCTCACGACCCCATTATGGGAGGTTTCAACAAAAATCTTGTATTCCAATTTTTTTCTCCTTCTCTTCTCCTCACCACATCCCCTAGAGAGCAACTAATCCAATATATGTTAAAAATGTAGAATTCTCCTATACAGATTTTCACAATTATCATGCTACATACAAAAAAAAATCATATCAAAAAAGGAAAAAAAATAAGAAAGAAAAGAAAAAGCAAACAAACAACAAAAAATACTATGATGCAGTCCACTTTCAGTCCCCACAGTCTTTTTTTTTCCTCTAACTCATTTTACTAATGAGGAAACTGAGGCAAACAGGGTTAAATGACTTGCTTAGGGTCATGCAGCTAGAAAGTATCTGATGTCAAAGTTAAAATCATAAAGATGAGCCTTCCTGACTCCTAGTCCATCTGCTGTTGCCCAATTTTATTAAAAGTGTGCAATACCCAAACAGATCAAGTTATCATAAGATAATTGGAGGAGGATGAGATCATTAACAATTGAATTAGAGGAGGATCAGAAGAGGCTCAGTTTAGGAGAGGGCAACTGACTGAGCTTTGAAGAAAGTTTGGGATTTGGAGAGTCAAGGATAAGTAGAGGCTAGGATGTAGTTTGGTTGATTTTAATGACTTGAACCAAGGAGGACCCCTAAGTATTCTCTTAGTATGTTCTTTTTTGTTGTTGTTCAGCCATTTCACTTGTGACTTAATGACTTTTCATGACCCCATTTGGGATTTTCATGTCAAAGATACTAGAATAATAGGCCACTTTCTTCTCCAGCTTATTAAACAGATGAGGAAACTAAGATTTGCCCAGAATCACCCAGCTGATAAATGTCTAAGGTCTTCTTGAATTTGGGCCCAGTGCTCTACCCATTGTAACACCTACTATTATCCCAACTGTTTTCCTACTTATCTTTTATTTAGATTCCCATTTTTTTTCCTTTCCCTTTTTAGGTTCTGTATTTGTTTGTTTGAGTCATTTGTGATTTATTCATTAACAAGGCATTTATTAAGTGCTTCCTTTGTAGAGGACCCTGTGTTAGGTACCAGATTGGAGGGAGCAACAAAGGCAAAAAACAAATAGCCTCAGCCCTCTAAGAAGTCGCATACTATTACTCCCAAGGGAGTCATGCAAAGATGACAAAGATCATTAGCACAGGGAAGGGTTTGATGGTGATGACTGTGTCACAAGCTCAATGAGATGTGTGGACTTAGTAATAAGTTCTGAGTCTTTCTCTGGAACCCTAGAACTAACATCTATACTCATAAATCTTCCTGTTCTTTTCCCAGCCTTTGAGTAACATTAGAGAGCTTGATAAAAGCTGAACAATAGCAGCTTATTGTTTGTGCCACAGTGAAGAATAGTATATAGAAGGCTGTAGCAGCTCAATCAATGAGTCTAATTGTGATATCCCTGTCAGTTATGATGCTTTCTATAGTCTCTCTGCTTCTGTTGATCTTCCTAAGACAGTGTGATATTCATAAGACTCACTACAAACCCTCAGAGTAACTAAGTGACACAGCAGATAGAACGCTGGGAGCCAGAAAGACTCATTTTCTCGAATTCAAATCTGGCCTCAGACACTTGCTAGTTGTGTGACCTTAGACAAGTCATTTTTTGCCTCAGTTTCCTCACCTATAAAATGAGCTGGAGAAGGAAATGGCAAACAACTCTAGAATCTTCATCAAGAAAATCTCAGATGGATTTATGAAAAGTTAGACTCCACTGAAAAACAACTGAATAATTAAAACAAACCACATGCCCTTACTATAGAATCATTTAAGACAACATGTATTCTTAACTAATTGGAGAGTTTTAGCCCAGATGAGGTAGTTCTACATAAATTATTCCTTTGTTAAGATTCCTGATAATTTAAAAATGGAAAACAGTACCAGTAGGCAGGACAAGGCTGTTAGAATTAATACCATTTGGTGGAATGGGAATAAGCTTGCCATTTCATTTTGGTGTTTCTAGAAACTTGGCATTATTGCAATGGGCTATGAACAATATAAACACTGCCAAACTGCAGTATTAGGATGAATGTTCTTTTTCGTGGGAAATTTTACTCCTGTTCAATTTGCTATGACTATATGTTGTTAATGTTTACCTGTAAAGCAATAATCTCATAGTGGTTTTTCAGGCTTTTCAATTATATCCAACTCTTTGTGACTCCATTTTGGGATTTTCTTGACAAAGATAATGGAGTAGTTTGCCATTTCCTTCTTAGGTCATTTTACAGATGAGAAAACAGAGGTAAATAGAATAAAGTGATTTTTCCATCATATAGGTAGTTAAGTATCTAAGGTTAGATTTGAACTCAGGAAGATGAGTCTTTTTGACTCCAGGCCTAGAATTCTATCTACTCTGTCACCTACTTCCTCTAGCTATTACTTGTAAAACAGTCAATTACTATGCATATATTATGTGCTTATTATATCCACAACCTGTGCTAAACATTGGGAATATAAAGAAAGACAAAAATATGGTTTCTGGCCTCAAGGTGATCATATTTTAGTGGGAGCAACTTACTAGGTACATATGTCATATAGATACTGGGTGACATCTGAGGAAAGGCAGATAGGAGAGGAAAGACGAATGAGAGAGAATTTGAGGCAGGGGCTTAGAGAGTTAGAAAGGAGCAAGGGTATTAAGTACATTAAATGTCAAAGAGAGGATTTTATATTTTATTTTAATGGGTATAGAGGATCCATATAATTTATTGAGTAAGAAGTTTGAGATGGTCAGACCTGAACTTTTGGGAAAAAACATGTTACCAAGGGGAAGATGGGCAGCTAAGTGGTAAAGTGGCTAAAAATCTGATCCTGGAGTTAGGAAGATCTGAATATATATATGGTCTCAGATACTCACTAGCTGTGTGAACGTAGGCAAGTTACTTAACCTTGTTTGCCTCAGCTTCATTTCATCTGTAAAATGAGAAAATGGCAGAAGGAAATAATAAAAACTCCAGTCTCTTTGCCAAGAAGCTCCAAATGTAGTCATGAAGTGTCAGACATGACTAAAATGAGAAAAAAAATAACTAGGGGAGGATAGATTTGGAATCAAATTTGCCACCTAATTCAAGACTAAAATATGTTCAAGTTGGCCAATTTATTGAAGGACTTGTCCGTGGGCCTACAATACTATTTATGCATCACAGTATGGTTCTTCCCTTGCAATTATAAGAGACAGGGAATGCTTTGACCAAAAGGAAAATGTAGTTCTGAAACAATCCATCAAAATAATCTTTAAATTGACATTAAATGAGGCACTCTGATTGTTAGAGCACTCTTTTCTAGAGAACTTTATAAGGTGAATGAATATGCTATTTTCATAGACTGGCTATCTGGAAGATTGAGAGAGCACAAAGATGGATGGCAATATATAGGCAAAGGAAGCTTTCAATTCATGTAATTGTGGGCCAACCAGCCAAATCAAGATTCTCATATTTAATCATAATGGTCTTGCCATATTCTTGGTCTCTATATGGAACTTTAAGCATGTGAACAGGTAGTGTCAGTGAGCCTGCAGTGGAAGGGAATTCATGGAGAGGACTGACTCTAAATCCCAGAAAGATGAGGAAGACATCTTCATTTCCCAAAGTATAGCTTCTTCAGCATTATCCCAGACTTTGATTTTGGCACATGAGTTCAAGGTAACACCTACTGCTGTGCTTTTGGGGGGACCAAAGTAATGTTCCTTCCTTAAATGAGGCTAATAAAGGTGGGTATGAGAGACCATCAAGACTGTAAAATAACACTGATACATTGTTGTGGAATTGTGAATACATCTAGTCATTCTGGAGAGCAATTTGGAACTATACTCAAAAAACTATCAAATTGTGCATAATCTTTGACCTAGCAGTGCCGCTACTTAGCTTATATCCCAAAGAGATTTTAAAGAAGGTAAAGGGACCTATATATACAAGAATGTTCATGGCAGCCCTTTTTGTAGTGGCCAGAAACTGGAAACTGAGTGGATGCCCATCAGTTGGAGAATGGCTGAATAAATTGTGGTATATGAATGTTATATTGTATGTATGTACATTGTATGTATGTACATTGAAGGAATGTAATATTCCATAACATATTATTGTTCTGTAAGAAATGACCAGCAGGATGATTTCAGAAAGGCCTGGAGAGACTTACATGATCTGATGCTGAGTGAAGTGAGCAGGACCAGGAGATCATTATATACTTCAACAATACTATATGATGATCAATTCTGACAGACGTGGCCCTCTTCAACAATGAGATGAACCAAATCAGTTCCAATGGAGCAGTGATGAACTTAAGGAGCTACATACACCCAGGGAAAGAACTCTGGGAGGATGACTATGAACCCCTACATAGAATTCCCAATCCCTCTATTTTTGTCCACCTGCATTTTTGATTTCCTTCACAGGCTAATTATACACTATTTCAAAGTCCGACTCTTTTTATACAGCAAAATAACTGTTTGGACATGTATACATACTATCCTTTAACATGTTTAACATGTATTGATCAACCTGCCATCTGGGAGAAGGGGTGGAGGGAAGAAGGGAAAAAGTTGGAACAAAATGTTTTGCAACTGTCCATGCTGAAAAATTACCTATGCATATATCTTGTAAATAAAAAGCTATAATAATAATAATAAAAAAAGAAATTCAAGCAAAAATTAAAATTAAAAATTAATTAAAAAAAAAAGACTCTACCATAACACTGAGGATGCAATTTCAAGGCAAGGTGAAGGGAGGCAAACAATACATATTGGAATGAACAATAAGGTTTAATATTGAATTTATAGTCAGGTGAACTGGGTCTAAGCCTGCTTGCTCTCTACCATTTTCTACCAGTTTGATCAGGGGCAAATCATTTAAACTCCGTGGGCTTTCATTTTCTTATCTGTAAAAGAGGGGGTTTGGATTAGATCACCTCTAAAATTCCTTGCAGCTTTAAGTCTATGATTTTATGAGCCTACCTATTAAATCCTAAAGGAAGTTTGGAGATAGGATGGTAATGGTAATCATAAAAATAATTGGCACTCCTAACGTACTTTCATTTTTGCAGAGTCCTTTACATATGCATTATCTCATTTGATCCTCTTAACAGCTTTGTGAAGTACATAATATGAATGGTATTATAGTCATCATTTTACAGACAAGGAAATAGACTCAGTATATCATTTTCTTACAATTAGTATGCATCAGAGGGAGAATTTGAACCCAAACACAAGTCTAGAGCACTATAACCATTGCACCATGCAGTTGACCATCATCTTTCTCTTTGTAAAGAATGTGATCCAAAAAGCTTTGTATCCTAGGCAAGGAGATACTCTGATGGAAATTTTTTTTTTTGCAATCAGTATTCTTTAGCAGGTGGAGGAACCATAAAAAATTCAGGGTTAAGATGACCCCGATTTCTCTAACTTTGCATGAATCATCTATTCAAAAGAAAAGACTCTCTACCACACGATGGAAGGCTGGGCTATCGGTACAGTCAGCAGTGAGCTCCTAAAAACTGCCATCTTATCTTTCTTGTGGTCATATTATACTATTGATTCATGGCAAAATTGCTAGTCACTATATTTTTACACCTGTGATGATCTAATTGTTTGGTTTTTTTTAAAAATCCATTCATTCATGCACTAATATACCTAGCTATTTTTTCAGGTACATTATTATCTAGTCACAGCTCCATTGAATTGACTTATTAATTTTAATTGAGATATAGTTTTGCATCTGGTCAAAGCTCCATTGTATCGACTTATTCATTTGAATTGAAGATAAATTTTTTTGTCCATCTTTATTAAATCTCTTATTAGATATAGCACAACCTTTGAATGTGATGATATCACCTGACATGTTATTTATAGCTCTTAATTGTCTTCTTACCCTTTGATCCTTGGCACATACTCAATGTTCCAATGGTACAAGCCTTCTTCTCACACTTCTGGCTCCTGGTCTTTAAACTGACTGTCCCCATGTCTATCATTCTCTCCTTCCTGGTAGCTACCTCTTGGCTTCCCTAATTTCCTTTAAGCCTCACTCAGATCCACCTTCTCCAGGATATTCTTTCCAAACCTCACTTCTGCTACTACTTTCCCTCTCAAATAACCTTCTATTTGTAATTATATATATATGGAGAAAGAGGACCCAAGTTCTGATCCTACTTTTAGTATTTACCATTTGTGTAACTTTGAAAAAAAAAAACCACTTATGCTCTTGAGCCTTGGTTTGCTTACTTGTAAGTAAGAATGTTGAGCTGGATTGTTTCCAGCCACAGACTTA
Source organism: Antechinus flavipes (assembly GCF_016432865.1). Classification (NCBI taxonomy): domain Eukaryota; kingdom Metazoa; phylum Chordata; class Mammalia; order Dasyuromorphia; family Dasyuridae; genus Antechinus; species Antechinus flavipes. Next base: position 25,263,904 of record NC_067400.1, read on the forward strand.
GTATCCCATATTAAGCAGCATAGAACCAAAGACGGATGTCAATATTAAGTTCCTACTATGTGCAAGGGACTACATTGGGACACAAAGAGAAAAAATGAAATATCATCTGCCCTTGGGAAGTTTGTATTTGTTGTTTAGTCATTTTTCAGTTTTGTCCAATTCCTCACGACCCCATTATGGGAGGTTTCAACAAAAATCTTGTATTCCAATTTTTTTCTCCTTCTCTTCTCCTCACCACATCCCCTAGAGAGCAAATAATCCAATATATGTTTTAAAATGTGGAATTCTCCTATACAGATTTTCACAATTATCATGCTACATACAAAAAAAATCATATCAAAAAAGGAAAAAAAATAAGAAAGAAAAGAAAAAGCAAACAAACAACAAAAAATACTATGATGCAGTCCACTTTCAGTCCCCACAGTCTTTTTTTTTCCTCTAACTCATTTTACTAATGAGGAAACTGAGGCAAACAGGGTTAAATGACTTGCTTAGGGTCATGCAGCTAGAAAGTATCTGATGTCAAAGTTAAAATCATAAAGATGAGCCTTCCTGACTCCTAGTCCATCTGCTGTTGCCCAATTTTATTAAAATCGTGCAATACCCAAACAGATCAAGTTATCATAAGATAATTGGAGGAGGATGAGATCATTAACAATTGAATTGGAGGAGGATCAGAAGAGGCTCAGTTTAGGAGAGGGCAACTGACTGAGCTTTGAAGAAAGTTTGGGATTTGGAGAGTCAAAGATGAGTAGAGGTTAGGATGTAGTTTGGTTGATTTTAATGACTTGAACCAAGGAGGACCCCTAAGTATTCTCTTAGTATGTTCTTTTTTGTTGTTGTTCAGCCATTTCACTTGTGACTTAATGACTTTTCATGACCCCATTTGGGATTTTCATGTCAAAGATACTAGAATAATAGGCCACTTTCTTCTTCAGCTTATTAAACAGATGAGGAAACTAAGATTTGCCCAGAGTCACCCAGCTGATAAATGTCTAAGGTCTTCTTGAATTTGGGCCCAGTACTCTACCCATTGTAACACCTACTATTATCCCAACTGTTTTCCTACTTATCTTTTATTTAGATTCTCATTTTTTTTCCTTTCCCTTTTTAGGTTCTGTATTTGTTTGTTTGAGTCATTTGTGATTTATTCATTAACAAGGCATTTATTAAGTGCTTCCTTTGTAGAGGACCCTGTATTAGGTGCCAGATTGGAGGGAGCAACAAAGGCAAAAAACAAATAGCCTCAGTCCTCCAAGAAGTCGCATACTATTACTCCCAAGGGAGTCATGCAAAGATGACAAAGATCATTAGCACAGGGAAGGGTTTGATGGTGATGACTGTGTCACAAGCTCAATGAGATGTGTGGACTTAGTAATAAGTTCTGAGTCTTTCTCTGGAACCCTAGAACTAACATCTATACTCATAAATCTTCCTGTTCTTTTCCCAGCCTTTGAGTAACATTAGAGAGCTTGATAAAAGCTGAACAATAGCAGCTTATTGTTTGTGCCACAGTGAAGAATAGTATATAGAAGGCTGTAGCAGCTCAATCAATGAGTCTAATTGTGATATCCCTGTCAGTTATGATGCTTTCTATAGTCTCTCTGCTTCTGTTGATCTTCCTAAGACAGTGTGATATTCATAAGACTCACTACAAACCCTCAGAGTAACTAAGTGACACAGCAGATAGAACGCTGGGAGCCAGAAAGACTCATTTTCTCGAATTCAAATCTGGCCTCAGACACTTGCTAGTCGTGTGACCTTGGACAAGTCATTTTTTGCCTCAGTTTCCTCACCTATAAAATGAGCTGGAGAAGGAAATGGCAAACAACTCTAGAATCTTCATCAAGAAAATCTCAGATGGATTTATGAAAAGTTAGACTCCACTGAAAAACAACTGAATAATTAAAACAAACCACATGCCCTTACTATAGAATCATTTAAGACAACATGTATTCTTAACTAATTGGAGAGTTTTAGCCCAGATGAGGTAGTTCTACATAAATTATTCCTTTGTTAAGATTTCTGATAATTTAAAAATGGAAAACAGTACCAGTAGGCAGGACAAGGCTGTTAGAATTAATACCATTTGGTGGAATGGGAATAAGCTTGCCATTTCATTTTGGTGTTTCTAGAAACTTGGCATTATTGCAATGAGCTATGAACAATATAAACACTGCCAAACTGCAGTATTAGGATGAATGTTCTTTTTCGTGGGAAATTTTACTCCTGTTCAAATTGCTATGACTATATGTTGTTAATGTGTTACCTGTAAAGCAATAATCTCATAGTGGTTTTTCAGGCTTTTCAATTATATCCAACTCTTTGTGACTCCATTTTGGGATTTTCTTGACAAAGATAATGGAGTAGTTTGCCATTTCCTTCTTAGGTCATTTTACAGATGAGAAAACAGAGGTAAATAGAATAAAGTGATTTTTCCATCATATAGGTAGTTAAGACCTGTTTATAGAAATTGTATAAAGGAACCATCTACTTCCGGCCAAGATGGCGGAGAGGAAATACACTTCTGTGTAATCTCCGTGTTTTTCTCTCACTATTCATTTCATTTCATGCCTCTGAATTAATGCTCGACTGAAAAAAAACCATACAATTACTTACCAAGAGAAACCATCCTTGAGACTCGTCAAGAAAGGTCTGTTTTTGCGCGAGGGCGGGGACGGTATTTGGAAGCAGTCTGCGGGCAGCAGCGGCAACCAGAGCACAGATAGCAGCTCAGAACCGGGTGGAGCGGAGAGGGGGTAGGACGCGATCGCAGCCGTCTCTGCGGTGAGAGCTTTGCTATAGGAGCAAGTCAGCAGCCCAGCAGAGAAGCTAAAAACACCGGGGGTGAAGAATACAATCCCAAACAGCTGGAGTTTCTCAGGACCTGGCCACCCCTCCCCCACAGTGTCTTAGCCCGCTCGGATCTCAGAGCGCTCGGATCTCAGTGCGCAGGCGCCATAGCACAGTAGGACCTGTGCCTCACGAATACCCTGCCCCTCCCCCAAAGAAAGCAGCCTCCATTCAAGGGGTTTTTTTTCCTTCTGTTTCTTTGATAGTTTGTCTTTGATAAATAGACAGAATGAGCAAGAAACTGAAAAAGAATTTAACCCTGGACAGCTTTTATACAGATAAAGAGCAGACTCCAAACCCTGAGGAGACTAAAAACAAACAGTCCCCAGGTGAATCCCCGAAGGAAGAGACCTTATGTCCCTCAGCACAGATGAATCTCATGGAGGAAATTAAAAAGGCTCTCACAAGGGAGCTAGAAGAAAAATGGGAAAAGGAGAGGGAGGCTCTGCAAAAGGAGAGGGAGGCTTGGCAAAAGAGCCTGGAGAAGTCAGTTAAAGAGAGAGTGGATAAAGAAACCAAATCCTTGAAAAATAGGATTAGTGAACTGGAAACAGAAAACAGCTCTCTAAAAAACAAAATTGGCGAAATGGAAAAAAATTCCACAGAACAAAAGAACTCAATTGGACAATTAGAAAAAGATCTTAAAAAAGTGAGTGAAGAAAATACCTCACTGAAAATCAGGGTCGAACAATTGGAATTGAATGACTCGAGGAGACAAGAAGAATCAGTCAAGCAAATCCAAAAAAATCAAACAATGGAAAAGGATGTGAAATACCTTCTGGGGAAGACAACAGACCTGGAAAACAGATCCAGGAGAGACAACCTGAGAATCATCGGACTTCCAGAAAAGTATGATGAAAAAAAAAGCCTGAACACTATCTTCCAGGAAATTATCAAAGAGAACTGCCCAGAAGTCATAGAAACAGAAGGTAAAATAGACATTGAAAGAATTCATCGATCCCCTACTGAAAGGGATCCTAAAATCAAAACACCAAGGAATATAGTGGCCAAATGCCAGAACCCTCAGGCAAAGGAAAAAATACTGCAAGCGGCTAGAAAAACCCAATTCAAGTATCAAGGAGCCACAATAAGGATCACCCAGGATCTGGCAGCATCCACATTAAAGGATCGAAGGGCCTGGAATATGATATTCCGAAAGGCTAAGGAACTTGGTATGCAACCAAAAATAACTTACCCAGCGAGATTGAGCATCTTTTTCCAGGGAAGAAGATGGACATTCAACGAAATAAGCGAATTTCATCTATTTCTGATGAAAAAGCCAGAACTTAACAAAAAATTTGATCTACAAGCACAGAACTCAAGAGAAATCTAAAAAGGTAAAGATTAATCTTGGGAACTATATTTCGGCTGTAAAGATGTATAAAGAATACATGTATACCTTGTTCTAGAAACTAGTTGTGGAAAGGACATTGTACTAGAAAAAAGGGAAAGTGGGGGTACTACATTTCATGAAGAGGCAAAGAAAACCTAGTAAATCTGAGAGAAAGAATGGAGAGGAATGAAAATAGTGAGTATTTTACTGCTTTCAGAATTGGCAGTAAGAGAAGAATTTTAGACATATTCAATCTATGGTGAAACTTCTCCCACCTCATTGAAAAGTGAGAAGGGAAAAGTGAAAAAGGAAGGAATAAGCTAAGTGGAAGGGAATACGGTAACTGGGAGGGAAAGGGGTAAGTTGGGGGGGGGGAACTCTAAGGGGGAGGAGGGATACTGAAAAAGGGAGGGCTGTGAGAAGCAAGGGGAGCTCACAAGCTTAATACTGGGAAGGGGGGTAAGGGAAGGGGTAAGGGAGTAAGAAGGGAGAAAAGCATAAACCGGGGTTAACAAGATGGCAAGTAATACAGAATTGGTCATTTTAACCATAAATGTGAACGGGGTAAACTCCTCTATAAAGAGGAAGCGGTTAGCAGAATGGATTAAAAGCCAGAATCCTACAATATGTTGTATACAGGAAACACACCTGAAGCGGGGTGATACATGCAGGTTAAAGGTAAAAGGTTGGAGTAAAATCTACTATGCTTCAGGTGAAGCCAAAAAAGCAGGGGTAGCCATCCTGATCTCAGATCAAGCTAAAGCAAAAATTGATCTAATCAAAAGAGATAAGGAAGGGCACTATATCTTGCTAAAGGGTAGAATGAATAATGAAGAAGTATCTATATTAAATATATATGCACCAAGTAGTGTAGCATCTAAATTCCTAAAAGAGAAATTAAGAGAGCTGCAAGAAGAAATAGACAGTAAAACTATAATAGTGGGAGATCTCAACCTTGCACTCTCAGAATTAGATAAATCAAACCACAAAATAAATAAGAAAGAAGTCAAAGAGATAAATAGAATACTAGAAAAATTAGATATGATAGATCTCTGGAGAAAATGTAATGGGGACAGAAAGGAGTACACCTTCTTTTCAGCAGTTCATGGAACTTATACAAAAATTGATCATATATTAGGACATAAAAACCTCAAACTCAAATGCAGTAAGGCAGAAATAGTGAATGCATCCTTTTCAGACCATGATGCATTGAAAATTACATTCAATAAAAAGCCACAGGAAAGTAGACCAAAAAATAATTGGAAACTAAATAATCTCATACTAAAGAATGATTGGGTGAAACAGCAAATTATAGACATAATTAATAACTTCATCCAAGAAAATGATAATAATGAGACATCATACCAAAATGTATGGGATGCAGCCAAAGCGGTAATAAGGGGAAATCTTATATCTCTAGAGGCCTATTTGTATAAAATAGAGAAAGAGAAGGTCAATGAATTGGGCTTGCAACTAAAAATGCTAGAAAAGGAACAAATTAAAAACCCCCAATCAAACACTAAACTTGAAATTCAAAAAATAAAAGGAGAGATCAATAAAATTGAAAGTAAAAAAACTATTGAATTGATTAATAAAACTAAGAGTTGGTTCTATGAAAAAACCAACAAAATAGACAAACCCTTAGTAAATCTGATTAAAAAAAGGAAAGAGGAAAATCAAATTGTTAGTCTTAAAAATGAAAAGGGAGAACTCACCACTAACGAAGAGGAAATTAGAGCAATAATTAGGAGTTACTTTGCCCAACTTTACGCCAATAAATTCGACAACTTAAATGAAATAGAAGAATACCTCCAAAAATATAGCTTACCTAAACTAACAGAGGAAGAAGTAAATATCCTAAACACTCCTATCTCAGAAAAAGAAATAGAACAAACTATCAATCAACTCCCTAAGAAAAAATCCCCAGGACCAGATGGATTTACATCTGAATTCTATCAAACATTTAAAGATCAATTAACTCCAATGCTAAATAAACTATTTGAAGAAGTAGGGATTGAAGGAGTCCTACCAAACTCCTTTTATGACACAGATATGGTACTGATACCTAAACCAGGTAGGCTGAAAACAGAGAAAGAAAATTATAGACCAATCTCCCTAATGAATATTGATGCTAAAATCTTAAATAAAATATTAGCAAAAAGATTACAGAAAATCATCCCCAGGATAATACACTATGACCAAGTAGGATTTATACCAGGAATGCAGGGCTGGTTCAATATTAGGAAAACTATTAACATAATTGACTATATCAACAACCAACCAAACAAAAACCATATGATCATTTCAATAGATGCAGAAAAAGCATTTGATAAAATCCAACAGCCATTCCTAATAAAAACACTTGAGAGCATAGGAATAAAAGGACTTTTCCTTAAAATAGTTAGGAGCATATATTTTAAACCTTCAGTAAGCATCATATGCAATGGGGAAAAACTGGAACCTTTCCCGGTAAGATCTGGAGTGAAGCAAGGTTGCCCACTATCACCATTATTATTCAATATTGTATTAGAAACACTGGCCTCTGCAATAAGAGTCGAGAAAGAGATTAAAGGAATTAGAGTAGGCAATGAGGAAACCAAACTATCACTCTTTGCAGATGATATGATGGTATACCTAGAAAACCCCAGAGATTCTACTAAAAAGCTATTAGAAATAATTCATAATTTTAGCAAAGTAGCAGGATACAAAATAAATCCCCATAAATCCTCAGCATTCTTATACACCACCAACAAAATCCAAGAGCAAGAGATACAAAGAGAAATTCCATTCAAAATAACTGTTGATAGTATAAAATATTTGGGAATCTACCTACCAAAGGAAAGTCAGGAATTATATGAGCAAAATTACAAAAAAGTTTTCACACAAATAAAGTCAGACTTAAATAATTGGAAAAATATTAAGTGCTCTTGGATAGGCCGAGCAAATATAATAAAGATGACAATACTCCCTAAACTAATCTATTTATTTAGTGCTATACCAATCAGACTTCCAAGAAAATATTTTAATGATTTAGAAAAAATAACAACAAAATTCATATGGAACAATAAAAAGTCGAGAATCTCAAGGGAATTAATGAAAAAAAAATCAAATGAAGGTGGTCTAGCTGTACCTGATCTAAAATTATATTATAAAGCAGCAGTCACCAAAACCATCTGGTATTGGCTTAGAAATAGATTAGTTGATCAGTGGAAAAGGTTAGGTTCACAAGACAGAATAGTCAACTATAGCAATCTAGTGTTTGACAAACCCAAAGATTCTAAATTTTGGGATAAGATTTCATTATTTGATAAAAACTGCTGGGATAACTGGAAATTAGTATGGCAGAAATTAGGCAAGGACCCACACTTAACACCACATACCAAGATAAGATCAAAATGGGTCCATGACCTAGGCATAAAGAACGAGATTATAAATAAATTAGAGGAACATAGGATAGTTTATCTCTCAGACTTGTGGAGGAGAAAGAAATTTGTGACCAAAGATGAACTAGAGACCATTACCAATCACAAAATAGAAAATTTTGATTATATCAAATTAAAAAGCCTTTGTACAAACAGAACGAATGCAAACAAGATTAGTAGGGAAGTAACTAACTGGGAAAACATCTTTACAATTAAAGGTTCTGATAAAGGCCTCATTTCCAAAATATATAGAGAACTGACTCAAATTTATAAAAAATCAAGCCATTCTCCAATTGATAAATGGTCAAAGGATATGAACAGACAATTTTCAGATGAAGAAATTGAAACTATTACCACTCACATGAAAGAGTGTTCCAAATCACTATTGATCAGAGAAATGCAAATTAAGACAACTCTGAGATATCACTACACTCCTGTCAGATTGGCTAAGATGACAGGAAAAAACAATGATGAATGTTGGAGGGGATGCGGGAAAACGGGGACATTGATGCATTGTTGGTGGAGTTGTGAACGAATCCAGCCATTCTGGAGAGCGATCTGGAATTATGCCCAAAAAGTTATCAAACTGTGCATACCCTTTGATCCAACAGTGTTTCTATTGGGCTTATACCCCAAAGAGATACTAAAAAAGGGAAGGGGACCTGTATGTGCCAAAATGTTTGTAGCAGCCCTGTTTGTAGTAGCTAGAAACTGGAAAATGAATGGATGCCCATCAATTGGAGAATGGCTGGGTAAATTGTGGTATATGAATGTTATGGAATATTATTGCTCTGTAAGGAATGACCAGCAGGATGAATACAGAGAGGCTTGGAGAGACCTACATGGACTGATGCTAAGTGAGATGAGCAGAACCAGGAGATCATTATACACTTCGACAACGATATTGTATGAGGATGTATTCTGATGGAAGTGGATTTCTCTGACAAAGAGACTTAACTGAGTTTCATTGGAGAAATGATGGACAGAAACAGCTACACCCAAAGAAGGAATACTGGGAAATGAATGTGAACTATTTGCATTTTTGATTTTCTTCCCGAGTTATTTTTACCTTCTGAATCCAATTCTCCCTGTGCAACATGAGAACTGTTTGGTTCTGCAAATATGTATTGTATCTAGGATATACTGCAACATGTTTAGCATATATAGGACTACTTGCCATCCTGGGGGGGGGAGGAGGGAGGGAGGGGGAAAAAACGAAACATAAGTGACTGCAAGGGATAATGTCGTGTAGAAATTATCCTGGCGTGGATTCTGTCAATGCGAAGTTATTATTAAATAAAATAAAATTTATTATAAAAAAAAAAAAAAATAAAGGAACCATCTAGCATCTTCAAAAATCAACAGTTTAATTAGAGATAATGATAGATCATAACATTTTAGATAAAGTTTAAAATCATTTATCTACTTGCAAATTTTTTTTCACATTTCCTTTTCACACTAATCAATGCCAGAGTAATAATGCTTCATCTACTGGCCTTGGTCCTGAACTGGTCCTGATGGTAGAAGAACCTAAATAAAGCAGTCAAAGAGCATTACTGGAGTGCTCTGAAGGCATTGGAAGAGACTTCTTTGAAAGCACATGAGCAGAGGATAGAATCTTGAGTTTGGGGATCATCCATTAGGACTCTTCTTGGAAAGAAATGAAGGGTGCATGAAGAGCAGTCATGTGAATCAGGATCAGAATGGGGAACTGAAGCAAGAGTAGTATCAAAAGAGTATCAAAAGCCCTGGAAACAGTTCAAATATCTTTACAGAGGGAGGGATTTGTAGATGCTGCTTTTCTCTCCTTTCACAAAATTCTTCTTTATTAATTGTCTCATTTCTTCTAGGTATATCTTGATTGTTCTTCAAACTTAGATGGTATGAATTTATATGCCTGTAAAAAAGGGTAAGACTGCATTGATTCCTCCTCTGTCTCTGTCTTTTAATCTCTCTCTCTCTCTCTCTCTCTCTCTCTCTCTCTCTCTCTCTCTCTCTCTCTCTCTCTCTCTTTCTCTCTCTCTCTCTCTCTCATCTCTGTCTTTCTCCTTCTCTCTCCCCCTCTTTTGTCTCTATATTTATTATGTATAATATGTACATATATTATGTACTCAATCTCATGTATCTTTATAAAATATATGTGTGTGCATATCTGTGTGTATACACATATATACATGCAGAGGATTTGTGGCCCTCAAAGACAGGGTCATTATTTTTTTTTCCTCTTTGATTCATAAATAATTGATCTGAATCTGGAAGATCATCATTCAGCCAACATGTCCCATTCCCACATGGAGGCATCAGTCAACATCCATCATACATACCCCCATTATGAGATTATGTCTGTACATTAGTGAAGCCACAAGATGATTTATTCAGGAAATGGCCTTTTCCCCCTCACAGAGTGAAACAATAGCACGCTCTCCTGTTAAGTTTGTTTGATGAAGTGCATCTTCAAATACCTTTGGGATAGCGCAGTTTCCCTAGAACATGACTTCACTGAACAGCCAGAGGAGGCTTAAACAGCCTGTAAGCCTTCCCCCTCTCCACAGCTATAAATACCTACAAGCTAAGCAGAGTTAGGATCTGAATCCCTGTTCTTCCTTTAAATCTTTTCCATTGAATCCTTTTACCTATTTCCATAAATGCTTATTTCAAAGTTTCTGGTTACCCAAATTATCAAAATTATCCTTCTTGTCTCCTTTGCTACTTCATATCCCTATATCCAGCCACTGAGGCTTGTCAATTATTCTTACAATAATAATTGCTCTTTATTCAGCACTTTAAGTTTTGAAAAGGATTTTGCATAGGTTTACTTCATCTGGTACTCATAACAATTCAATGACATTACATTATTTTAATTCCCATTTTCTAGATTTGGAAACAGAGGTTTGGGAAAGAGGTTAAGTGATGTGTCTAGTTATTAAGTTAGTTAGTAAGTTATTAAATCTAGATTGGAAATCAGATCTTTCTGACTCCAAGGCATAAATTTCTACCATTCCAGGGAGCTACCTCAACAGCCCTTAAAGGACAGACTCTCATCTTCTCTTTCCTAGGTTCTTAGCAATTGCCTTTTAATTGGTCTACTTGTTTCCAGTGTTCCTTTCTCCAACCATTAGATCAGCAATCAAAATAGTATTTTTAGGCACAATCCTGGATATCACTACCACTCTCAAAAATCTTCCATGGCCTCCTATTCCATCCCAGATCCAATAGACCTTCTTTGGCCTGATATCCCAGGATAGACAGAATCTAGCTCCTACTTTCTTTGCGAGATTTATTTTTTTCATTATCTCCCTCCCTTCATCCACTACTGTCATATGCTTTATTCCATTTAAACTAGAATTTCCCCCTTCAATTTATAGTGTATTCCTTTAGACTTTATATAATTCCCACCCCACTCCCACCCTCCCCCCAAGCTGGGAATGTATGATATTATTACCCTGGCATAATGGATAGATTACTACTCTTGGAGTCAAGGAAACCTGGATTTAATGATTTTGTGGCCATAAACAAGTACCTTAATATCTTTAAATCTCAATTACCTCATATCTAAAATGGGTATGATATTAATAGCATCTATGGCACCCTGTAGTTGTATGGACCAACTGACATAATACATTAACAATACTTTGTAAGACTTAAAACGTATTCTATAAATAGCAACTATTCACCTAGTAGATTTTCCTTAAGCATATGGATGGTTTCAAACATACGTTATCAGCTCTGAGTATGGTGGACTCAGCATTGATTCTAAAGTCAAAGGACCTAGATTAAAAATCACCTCCTTACACTCATGATTTATGTGATCTTGAATAAATTACCTCCTTGATCCTTAATTTTCTCATTTCTAAAATGAAGAGATTAGACTAGATGAGCTCTAAGGAAACCTTCCCTCTAGTTATAAAGTGGTTACTGTGTACATAATAATCATTTGATACTTTTTTTAATTTCCCCAAATCCTCTCCTTCAGGACTCAGCTTAGGTACCAAAACTTTTTCAAAACTTCTCATATTGTTTCAATGTTAGGATTCTCATCACTCTCAGATACCAAATAATTAATTATTCTCTAGTTACATGGTCTCATATATACATTTCTTCTTTGCCTGTACATCAGAAACGCTAAGCTTTTTTATATCTAATTTTATCTATTTTCATACTATTCATTACAAAGTGTTGTACACAGTAGGATTTTAATAAATGTTTATTGAATTCATTCTGAGCAAGTCTGATGCAAATCTTGCCATATAAAATGTCAACTGAAAAGTTCTTTGTATATGAAGACACAAGAAAGAAGCAAGTCTATTCTTTTTTCCTTTTTGATCTGATTTTTCTTGTGCAACATGATAACTGTGGAAATATAATTGGAAAAATTACACATGTTTAATCTATATTGGATTACTTGCGGTCTAGGGGAGGAGATTGGGGGAAGAAACAGAGAGAAATTTGGAATACAAAGTTTTGCAAAGGTAAATGTTGAAAACTATCTGTATATATTTTAAAAATTAAAAAGCTATTATAAAAATTAATTAAAAAAGAAAGAAGTCCATATAGCATGATTAGGAAGATCATCAATTAGTAATATCTGAGTTGTCATGGTATCCAGTCGTGGAGGAACCTGGGGATGCATTGAAGAAATCTCAATGAATTCGTGTCATGGTGAAATGGCTGGTGTCAGCATTTTAGTAACTTGTTTTTTTTTTTTTTCTTGAAGAAGGAAAAAAAATTGCACTGACTTCCAAACTTAAAAAAAAAAAAAAGTACAAGCAAAGCAAATATTCCTGTCAATGAAGTATTTGTTGTTCACGTTTATTCTTCAGTTTAAGGTCACAGAGGTTTTAAGCAGTTCTTTTAAACTTGTTCTGTCTGTCAAAAAGAATGAATAATTCACTGTGATGAGAAAATAATGGATTGAGCAGTACTTAATGTAAAACTATATGGACTACTTGAAAATTACAGTGTAGTATATTTAGTAGTTTATACATAAACATGTAACTTCCTATCCTTCTATATGGAGTAGTATGGAAAAAATAATTCAGAGGACCTAAATTCAAAATTCAATCCAGCCATTTTTGTAACCTATATAACCTTAGGCAATTCATTAAACATTTCAGGCCTCAGTTGCCTTGTTTGTAAAATAAGAGTGGCATTTAATTAAATGATCTCTATCATTTCTTTTACTTCTTTAATTTATGATCTCATAAATCTGGCTGGGTCATTTATAACCTGCATGATCCTGAAGAATATTTTTTCCCCTTCTAATTTTCTCCTTTGTGAAAGAAAAAGAAGTACAGATAGCTTCTACCATCTCTAAATCTAAAATCCATTTTGATCAAATTATTTAAATATGCTCAAGGACCCCAGGAAAATAGCCCATCAAATGAGATGATTTTTTAAAAATCCCCTTGATTAACAAGTCTAGTACCTGTTAGAAGGAAGAGAAAGAGAAGGAGGAGGAAAAGAAAAGGAGGAGGAGGAGGAGGAAAAGGAAGAGGAGAAGAAGGAGGGAGAAAGAGAGAGAGAGAGAGAGAAAGAAAGAGAGAGAGAGAGAGAGAGAGAGAGAGAGAGAGGAGGAAGAGGAGGAAGAGAAAGAGGAGGTACACTAACATTTAGAGAGTACCGTGTGTTTTACATATGGGGTGTCTCATTCTAGTGGTAGATATAGAGCTGACCATGGTGCTTAAGATTTCAAGATCTTAGATTTGGTCTATCACTGTTGGGTTAACTGTGTGATGCTGAATTAAGTTATTTTCCTCATATGTTAAATGAGGGGTTTAGACTAAATTATTCTTAAGGTTCTTTCAAGCTATGAATCTTATGAACCATTAAATACTCCCTGAGAGTCTATAGCTTTAGATGATGGGAAGAATCAGGAAAGTAGGTTCAAGTCAGTTTTGGGACATGAGCTGGATGATCATGGGCAAGGTGGCAATTCTAGTCAAAAGCAACCCAGGCACAGATACCCTCCATACTTCCTACCTATGTGATTGTGGGCAGGTTGCAAACATTTTTTTTTGCAGCTATTTCCTCCTCTGTAGAGATAACCATTTCTCCATGATAGAGTTCTAAGGGGGAAAATATTTTGTAAACCTTAGAGAATGATGTTTAAGCAGGAATTCCATTATTACATAGAATCATATTTGATATTTAGTGCTTTAAGGCTGGTGAAGTGAGTATTGTTGAATCTCCTAATAATCCCATAAGACAGAAGTTACTATCATCTGTCTCACAAATGAAGAGCTTGGAGCTCAATGATATTGGGTGATGTGTTCATAGTCACCTACCTTTTTAGTGAAAAAGGTAGGTTTAGGGTCCAGTATTCCTCTCTGCCTAGAAAAATTAGCCCATGTTCCACTCATCATGTCCTATATTGAATCAAATGAGATAATGTGCTTAAAGTGCTTTGGGAAACCTCAGATGACTTTAGAAATGTCACCTATTATTTTCCTCCCTCCTATTTTTTTTTTATATTTTGCTTTCAAAATGCAAATGGAAACATTTATCTCCTAAGAAAACTTAGCTTAAAAGAGCTTTTAAAAATCATTTATATCATTAATGCATTAAAGAGGCAAATATTTGCCTCATTCTACATGGAGCATGAAGAACTGAGATTGACCTTGTTTTATCTATGCCCCATCATACTCCCTTAATAAGTGGATGGAAAGTAAATGGATTGTGAGGGGGGAAATATTCTTTCATCATTTTTTCTGAACTTGTAAAAGAAGCATTATCTTTATTGATGTTATCATTACAATTGTACTTGTATCTGGGACCACACCTTAGATTTAAATGATGTAGAGAAGTGCCTGCCCTATAGGAACTAAGTAGTAGAGGTAACTACTTCTACCCATGAAGGTTGATGCATTTTCACCAAAATATTGTGATATGATGTTGTCTATTGGCACTGAGATATAAATGACTTGTCCAGGGGTGACATAGCCAGAACACTCAGAGGCAGGAATCGAATACAGGATTTCTTGATTCCAAGCCCAATTATCAAACTACACCAAAGCTTCTTCTTTTTCTTTTTTTGGTGAAGCAATCGAGGTTAATAGACTTGCTCAGGGTCACTAGACTAGGAAGTGTTAAGTATTTAACGGAGGCCGGATTTGAACTCAGGTCCTTCTGATTCCAGGAATGGTAGTCTATTCAAAACACCATCTAGCTGCCCCCTATACCAAATTTTTTGGTGGTCATTGGCACCTTTGACAATCTGCCTATGGATCCCTTCTTATAATCTGTTAAAAATTCATAAAGTGAAATATATAAAAGTCACTTATAATAATGCAATTATCTTTTTTTTTTCCAAAGTCCACATAGCCCAGGTTAAGAACTACTCTACTATATCATGCTGGCTTTCACTATAAATAAATTAGTAAAATCCTTTCTAGTAGGAGGAACATATGTCCAATTGCAGACTTTTGAAATTCCATTAAAATACCTCTTACATCTAATTTCAAGTATTGTCTAGTGAGCCAAAAGAAAACTTTATCACAGGAAAATATTTCTCTCTTCCTTATACTGAAATTTAGTTTGAACTCTAAAATATGTTTTGTATAGATGAATATATGCAAGTGTTATCTTATCCATGAGAACAAAAGCTCTTTGAGGGTAGAGACTGTTCTTTTTTCTTTGTTTTCCTAGCACTTAGCATAGAATGCTTAATAAATGCTTTTTTGATTGTTTGATGTTCTCCTGCTTCCCTCCTACAGAGCATCTAACCTTGTTTAGTGCTCATGATTCAACCAACATAAATCAGACCTTCTTTCAATGTCATCTATATCTCCTATAATCAGGAGTAAAAGATCATTGGCTAGATTAGTTTTGGAAATTTCCAAAGATAATGAAAAGAAATATTGTATGTGTGTAATCACTGATCAAGGAGAAATGAAATCTCTATTCTAAAATGTCAAAGTAAAATTTTGTCATGCTGCTTTGAGTTGTTGTACAGGAAAGTCCAGTGCTATTGGGACCATTAATTTCCCGGTAAGTGCAAAGAAGTACATTGAGAGGCAGATGGCATAGTGCACTGGGTACTAGTTCTGAAGTGAAGAATTGAGTTAAAACTCTGCCTTAGTGACTTACTTGTTGAAGTCACTTAATATCTTTATGACTCAAAATTCTCATCTGTAAAATAACCCAAACATTCTACAATTGCTTCCAGTTCTAAACATATGGACTTAGGATCTTCAGTTGACTTAAGAATGATTCAAGGACTAATTTTTAAAAGGTATGCTCTGGAAAATTAGAAAAATGTCACAATCAGAGTTATTAAAATAAATAGGAAGTTCAGTCAATATAAGGGAATTAATCATGTGACTAGAATGCTGAACCTGGGGTCAAGAGGCCCTCATGTAGAATTGCATCTCTGGCATTTATTGGCTTTCTATAACTGGGCACATTTCTTAACTGTTCTAAACTTCAATCTGAAAAATGATTTAGATGAACATACTAAATACCTAGAGTTCTTACATTTTTTTACTTATTGGGAGAATCAAGTAAAGAATTCTGGATGTCCCAGAAATTGTAGTGCACTATGAAGCTAATAATAAGCACATAATAATTAAATAATAAAAAATGTTATAATAGCTAAATAATATGACTATTCAGGCTTAAAACTGTACAAACTTTTAGAACACCATATATATATATATATGGCTCTTTGGTGAACTTTCAAGCATCATATGGTTATTTTTATTGTAAGCTAAATGAATTTCTCATAATGAAAATAAACCCTGATGAAATGCTGAGGTCACAAAAGCAATGAGAACCACAGCTGTTTAAAGGTTAGCTGGATATTTGTAGTGGAAAACCCAGTGTTTTTTGCATATTGATACTCAAAGCTAAAATACCCCAAATGAAATATTTCCCCCTTTCTTCCATCAAATTTCTTATTGAGTATCTAGTAGGAACAAAGAATGATGGGTAAAAAGCACCACAAATATAACAAAATCAACAAAAAGAAATACCTTTTGTCAATATCCAGGTAGTAGGACATATTAGCCTTTTGGATTCTTTTCTTTATATGTGTTTGCATGTGTATAAAGTTTATGTGTAGTAACCCTCTTACCTCCTGTAACAAAAGATTTATTTTTCTTTCAATGATATTTGCTTCCGAATTCTTTTTATCTTTCCTCTACTGCAGGTTTGCTGGCATAATTGCTTAGCTTTTCGTTCCCGATCCAGGATTTCTTTGGGGAACAGACTTTTCTCATCAAATGCTGCTCTCAGTGCTACAAAGGCGATGAGAAAATTCACATGAAAATTATAGTCGGGTAAGAAGCCTGGGAAAAATTAAGCAGTGATAACAAAACACCAAATTATACTTGAAACAAAGACCTTTTGGCTTTTACATAATTTGAGAGGAAAAACTGGCCGTAAGGATATTGTCTCTAAACTTCTGCTATTTAATTTTCATTTGCATTCTAAATTCCACACAACTAATTTTTATTTTTTTTTGAATTTGCCTTCATCATGATACAAAGATCTGCTATTAAAGAGTAGGGGAATAAGAGAGTTAGTCCATTCCAACTTTATTCTTTTCAATCTACTTGATGCTATCAAGGACTCATAAAAAACTAAAAACAAATTATCCTTTATAGAAGTAAAGCAATTAAAGTAATCAAACTATGGTTTGAACGTTTGCATGGCCAAATGAATGCCTAGTGCAATCACATCTTTAAAAAGACTCTGATCTGTATTGATGTGTGTTCTCTAAAAAAAATAAAAAAATAAAAAAGTACAGATTATCCCCAGGGATGGATACCAGGGTTGCCATGGGAGAATGTAGAAAGCGTACTATGTATTCAAGAAGAGAACTTAGACCTTTCGTTCTATTTCTACTTCTTACTTTATGGTTACATGAATCAATGCACTTTACCCCAGTTGAGCATCTATTTGATTATTTTTTGATGCCTCAAAAAAACCAATGTTTCATCAATGCAAAAATGTATATCTTTGACACAGATCACAAGATTTTCAACATTGGTTCTAGGAGATGCATTAGTCAAAAAGGGTGAGAAAAGAGAAGAAAAGGAAGAAGAAGAAAAGGGAAAGGGAGATCATTTATGATAAATAATGAACCTAAGCAATACAAATTTCCTCACTGGCAATGCCCAAATACATGTCTCATTTAGTACCTTAAGTCTATCACCCCTTTGTCTGAAGATGGGCAGCCTGTTTCATCTTAGGTCCTCTGACATGAACTAACCTCCTCCTTTTATAGATGGGGAAACCGAGAACTAAAGAGGAAAATCTCCTTGCCTAAAAGTTACAGAATTAGAGCAGGAACTTGAATTCAGGATCTCTGCCTTCAGATTGAGGATTCTTTCTATTCTGCCATCCTGTCTTCCACCTGAAGTCATTCTAATTCCTAAATGTAGGATCCTATGCCAAGTTCAGGATACCAGACATGTCCAACTCTTCATGACTCCATTTGGGATTTTCTTGGCAAAAATACTAGAGTGTCTTGTTACTTCCTTCTCCAGCTCATTTTAACATGAGGAACTGAGGCAAACAGGGTTAAGGGAGTAGTCTAAAGTCACACAGCTAGTAAGATTCTGAAACCAAATTTAGATCTTCCTGATTCCATGCCCTATACTGTTCTACCTAGCAATCTTAATGCCATAGAATTTGGAAAAATCCAAGGTCACCTGATGAGAAATTGAAATAAGACCTTGAAGACTTTCACTCACAGAAATAAATAAATGTATCAAAAATCTTTTAGCAAGTACTTGCTATGTGCCAGTGACTAGGGCTACTAATAGAATGAGCTAGATAGTCTCTGGTTACAAGGAGTTCATACTCTAATTTAAGATATCAAAATATAAAAGAAAATTCAGCTACAGAACTAATGGGAAAGACTAGAGGTCTTATGGAACCAGCAGAGAGGTAAATGATAAAGTAAGAGTTCCTTGTTGAGTCAATAGTTAGATGATATTGTTGGGAAATCTGAAGGATATAAAAGCAGATCAGATGGTAAGATGAAATATCACTATACTATTACTACTGCTGCTGCTATTACTACTAGTGCTACTATTATTACTACTAATGCCATCACTACTACTTCCTCCTCCTCCTCCTCCTCCTTCTCCTCCTTCTCCTCTTTTTCATCCTTCTTCTCCTTATCCTCCTCTTCTTTGTCCTCTTCCTTCTCCTTTTTCTACCATAATTATTACTCCTACTCCTACTGCTACTACTACCACTGCTACTGCTAGTGGTAGTGTTTCTTCATCTTCCTTTTCCTCATCCTCTCTTTCATTTCTCATATTCTCATGTCATTCTTCATTATGTCCTCATTTCCTCCAATATAAATCCTCCCCTAGGTATTACTGCCTTTCTTCCCTAACTACTACATATTTATTTTGCATTTATCATTCATTCATTCTTTGTCCTTTATTCTTGAAGAAGACCATGGTATCAGGAACATGATGTCATGACTTGCAAGTGAATTGGATTTAAGTAAGGCAAGGCTATGCAAAGTCAACAACCTCACTTTCTCCTCCAGAGCCATTTGGGTCCAGTGTCAAGATATAAATCAAGGCAACTGGAGATGGCCCCAGATGCAGTGGGAGAGCTTGGCCTTTTTAAACTAAGGTCTTTCCCAGATTTCAATTTGATCAAGGCAATATCTATTCAGTGATTACAAGTAGGTAACAAATGGCACAAAGAATGGCCTCTTTTACCTCATTAAAAAATCAGTCTGAAAGAGAAAGATACTTGTATTTATTCTTTATATACAAGTAATATGGAATGTTATTTCCTTGAAGCAAAATATTGTATATTTTTCTTTATATCTCTAGCAATTATTAGCGTCTGCCACATAATAGGTAGGTGATTATCCATTGATTGACAGTGAAAGCTTGACCATTGCTCAACTATTCTAGGCTTCTGTGTTTGCAATCCAATTGGCTAACAGTGGCTGCCAATGGAACACCCATTTTCTAAATACACAGCTTAATACAAAGTACAAAACCAGTTCTCTTAAGCATTCTACACTCGCCTTGTGTTTTTCTTAACCCTAACAATCTGAGAAGTTGCAAAGTGGAAAAAAGCACTGAGCATTGAGTGAAATGAGAACTCGATTGAAATTTCACCCTTGACATTTAGTAGTTGTGTGCCCATGAGCTAAAGCATTTAGCTCCTCTATTTCCTCATCTGAAAAAAAATGTAGATAACAACTTTAGTGCCCAAAGGGCCATTTTAAGGAACCACATGAGTTGATATTTATAAAGTGGTATATAAATGTCAGCTCTAATTACCTTGGACCTGCTACGCATTCAGATCATAGCATCGTAATTATGGAACTGGAAGCCCCTAAGGGACCCTTTAGACTTTAGAACTTCTAAACCTTTTTTTATATCATGGAATTCTTTGACAATCCAGTGAAGCCTATGGACCCCATCACAAAAGGTTTTTTAAATGCATAAAATAAAACTCATAGAATTATGTCAAAATAAAGATGTTGTTTGTTTTTTATCCATACAATTCCATAGATCTCCAGAAATCTAATCAAGTTAAGACCCTCAGATCTAGACCCCCAGCTTCTTAAAGCTGAGGTTCACAACTCCATACGGGGTCTTGCAAATGAATGTGGGGTTATAGAATTATGATTATCAGTAAGTCTTTGATTTGGATACTTATTTTACTATCTTTATAACCAGGGTTATGTAAAAATTTCTCAGCTGAGAAAGAGTCAAGAGTTTAAAAGCTTAAGAAGTCCTGATCTAGACCAATCTTCTCATACTGCCTAGTTAACTTGGGGAAATCACTTAATCTAGGCAAACATATTTCATTCAAAAGTTGGATTACTCAAAGATACCCCAAACACACTAATTTCTCTATCCTGGAAAACTTTGGTTCTCAGGAATCCTTTGACAAAGCATGACCAAAAGCGAGGTCTCAATAGGTTTCAGATTTGGGAATAAAGCACATGAAACTTCATGCTGTTTAACCACCTAATGAGGACAGTTAGAAAACCATAGAGAGAGTATGAAGGATCCTTTTTAATTTCAAAAGCAGGAAATGGAGTAGAGAAAGGATATTCAGTATGAGAGGGAGGGGGCCTAAAAAGGCCTAGAGGGAAAATAAAACATCTGCAAATTGTCCCAGGTTCCACAAGTTATGGTTTTAAAGACTAGGTAGCAATGAGACAAATTCCCTCCCTTCTGGACTATACAACTTCCAAATAACCTCTCACTTACCACAATCATTCAGATTGTATGAATTAATGTTAAATTTGGGACTAACTGCAGATTAGAATGATATGAGTATCGAGAATGCATGAATAATTGGAATTTTTAATCTTCTTTTCTAGCAATGAAAGTTTAATCCAGTGGTTATTCTTTGTGAAGAAAAAAGCAGCTTGAGTGAAAATGTCAGGGAAAAAACACAAATCCATGGGCAGTATTCTAAGAGCTGGAAGCCAATGCTGGAAAATAAGCAAATGTTGCAGCCTGCTATGTGCCAGGTATTATGCCAGGCCCTGAGGAAGTGAAGAAAACCAAGGATGAAGAAAACCAGTCCTGCCTCCAGGGAGCTTATCCAAGGTGGATGGGTGGGGGTTAGGGTGGATGGAAGGTGGCAGGTGATATAATATCCAAATAGAAAAGGATGTGAAGGAAATCGGTGAGATTTTGTGATGGGTGCAATAGGTACAAAACCTAAGACAGGATTGCAGGCAAATAGACATAAAAATGCAAAAAGATAGAGGAGGGGTAGGGATGGCTTCAGTTCCTAGCTCTTTGATTTTGTTCAATTTCATTTGGGGAGACAGAGGCAGAGGCAGAGATAGAGACAGAAAGACAGACAGAGAGCCAGAAACAGAATGAGAGGGGGGAGGGAGGAGAGAGAATGGAAGGGAGAAAGAGAGGCAGAAAGGGAGTAAAAAAGGAAGGAGAGAGAGATATGGCAGAAAGAGAGAGGGAGGCACAGAAGGAAGGAGGGAGGGAGAGAGGAGGAAAGAGAGATGAGGCAGGGGGAAGGAAGGGGAGAGAGAAATGACACAGAGAAAGGGAGTCAAGAATGGAGGGAAGGAGGGAGGGAGGAAGAAGAGAGACATGAGAGATAGACAAAGAGAAACATAGAGAAACAAAAAGAATGAGACAGAAACAGAATGAGAGACAGAGACAGAGAAAGACAGAATGACAAAACCAGAATGAGAGATAGACAGAGACTGAAAAAAAGAGAAAGACACAAACAGAGAAACAGATACAAAGAGAGACAAACAGACACATGGAGAGATAGAAAAACAGAGAAACACAGGGACAGAGACAGACAGAGAAATAGAGACAGACAGAGAGAGAGAGAGACAGAGAAAGAGAGAGACAGAGAAAGAGAGAGACAGAGAAAGAGAGAGATAGACAGAGACACAGAGAGAGAGACTGAAGTTTCAAGCATGTAGCAGAAGCTGGCTGTTTCTCATCTCTGCTTTTCAGCTTGCCTTGCTAACGACTTCTACCATGGGACTCCTTGGATGAGATCCGTCCTTCTTTCTTGTACTGAGTTACTATCTTGCTCCCAGCTAAATAATTCAAAGCATTCGCTCTTGTATATTTTCTGTACCAGGAACAGATGGGAAAGAGAGGATAGAATGCTAGGCCTAGAGTCAGGGAGACTCCTCTTCTCATCAGCTCTGGAGTCAAGGAGATTTCTCTTCCTGAGTTCAAATGTAGTTTGTCATTTATTAGCTTTGTGATTCTGGGCAATTCATTTAACCTCTGTTTGTCTTAATCCACTGGACAAAGGAATGGCAACCCCCTCCTTTATCTTTGCCAAGAAGAAACCACATGGACAGTATGGTCCATGAGATCATGAAAAGTCCTACATGACTGAAAACAACAGAACAATCCAAATTACACTGCTGGGAACTTATAAGACAGTGTACTATATGAGTTATAGTAGAGTATATTATAGTATGATACAGTAGGGGAAGTGAGTTCCCACATAGTAGAGTTACTCCTCTATCCCCAAGAGAGTTCAAGCTGCATGGTATTGACCCATTTCAGGGGACTGATGCTCACTGGTTCAAGGACAGATCTAGGTGAGTGAGTCAAGTCAGAGAGTGAATAGGTTGACTTATGCCTGAATTCTGTCACCAGAATTGGCACGGGCAGGCTTTACCAGCTTTGCAATACTGGCCAGGGCAAGCATTTAATAAGTATTTTAGAAAGACATGGTGAACTTAAAAATAACAGTGGCTGATATTTCTGTGGTACTTTTATGTTTAATGAGCACTTTATATCCATTTGCTCATTTGAGTCTTTATTAATTGGTAGGCACTACAAGTATTATTTTTCCCATATCATGCATATTTTACCCATATGAGATGATAAAGTCAGGAAGTACCAGAGTCAGGAGTTGAATGGAGTCCAATCTTTTTCTCTGCCGATCCTATAAATGTAAAGAACTACAGCTTCAAGGAATGAGCTGGTGATTCTTAGTTTCCAGAGACATACTATAAATGGAAAGCATAATTTCATCAGATCAATTCTTGGAGCACAAGACACCTTCAAAATTTACGAGGAGCTATCCAAGCCAGTCTAGTGTCAGACTTCACCAAGAGAACATCCACATATCGGCATGTTGCATTTCCAAGGGGGATTAAAGCTGAAGTGTCCAACTGCTAATTTCCATCTCAGGCCTGCTTTTATTGATGTTATGTCTATCCCTAGAAAGCCCTTCTCTTGAGAATTCTTCATTAAATTTCTTCCCAATACTTTGTCCAACAAGAATGCGCCCATCCTCCTGGGTAGTAGTGCTTCAGTCTTATGTGGCTTGATTGGATTCTTGTAAATGAAATGAAAAGAAATGACTTGAAGTTCTGATAGTCAAAAAAATTGTGGTAAAGTAAGGTAACAATGGAAAGAGCCCTGGATTTAAAGCTACAGTTTCTACTTAACAGCCTGGTGATCTTATACCAACCATAGAACTTCTCTTGGCCTTATGGAATTGGGGATGGGTTGTCTCTGATTATTGAATATGAAGGCAATCCAGGAGAGGAAATTATTTAACAAAGTTATGCTGAGATTTACCCTAAACTGCAAATAATTAAAATATAGCATTTCTTGTAATCCTGCTGGGAACAACAAATTGCTTTGCCATTGGGAATCACATCTTTAACTCTAATTGGTCCCTTTCTAGAGAGAGGTTCCTCAGTGGTTTTAGTGGTTATTTCTGTCTGTGCATCTCTGGAGCTTACAACAAATCTGGCACCTAGTAGACATTCAGTAAATGTTTATGGAATGAAGTTGATTTTTATAGAAAGATCTGTGGACCAAAGCAGACCATCTAACTGAGAGTATCATGTGTGTTGATCTAATCACTTCTCTGCCTCAAATTCACTTTGCTGGTTCCTGTTTGCTGAGCTGATTTGACCTATTTCATGTAGAATAGAGAAGCAGTATGATATGGTGACCAGAGTCTCACTTGTGGACCACAAAAGACCTTGGCTGCCTCATGCACTGACTGTGTGGCCTTAGCTAAATCATTTCACATCTCTCTGAAACTTAGACCTCTCATTTATAAAATGGGAATAATTAGACCGGAAAAAAAGTTGCTGTGAGGTTAAAATGAGTCAATGATTATTGACTTGAAAATCTCAAAGCATTATGTAAATATAAATATGATTGCTTCATATATATCAAATAAAAATGATTTCTTCAGAGTTTTCTTGACCCTTTCTGCTCTCTTTCCTTTCCAGCTTTTGCTTGGATCATATTATTTTCCTAATCTACAATGTCTCATAAAGCAGTGGAGCTATCCTGAAGTTCTAAAAGTAAAAATTTAAGTCAAATTATCTATAAAGAAAGTATAGGAATGAAGTACATATAGAAACAAGTAGGTGGCACCGAGTGTGGGGGTCTGGAGTCAGCAAGACACATCTTCCTGAGTTTAAATCTGGTCTCTGACAGTTATTAGCTATATGACCCTGGGCAAGTCATTTAACCCTCCTCATCTCAGTTTCCTCATATGTAAATTGAGCTAGAGAAAGAAATAGCAAAGCATTCTTAGGATCTTTGCCAAGAAAATTCAAAATTAGATCAATGAAGAGTCAGACAACTGAAAAATGACTTAGGAATGAGGTATCACTAGGTCAAAGGATATACAGTTTAAGCCTAAAAGTCTAGCCTAAAACTAGAGTCAATGTTTCCTCAGATGTCTAAGGATTTCAAGCATAGTGAAATCCATATTATGAAAGCTGTGAAATATTACCCCCCTCTCTCTGTTTCACACATATACATAAGCACACATATATAGCATAACACATATACATATATATGTGTATTAAATCAATTGTCATAACCTTAAAGGAAAGTAAGTAATATGAAGAAGAATGGAGACAGACTCCTTTAAAAAGTCCTCAGTATCTGAAGGAAGTTAGGAGATAGAGATAATGAGAAAGTGAGTTCTGTGTATGGGCAACAGCAAAGAAAAATGCCCAATATGATTGTGTCTCATGTGAGGAACAAGAGAGGTGTCAGTGGACCTAGATGATAGAGCATGTGCTAGGATATATTGTGTAAGGATATGGGAACAGCAAGAGTGGGCCATATGTGATGGACTTGAACAAACAAATGGAGTATTTGACATTTGATCCTGAAAGTAACAATAAACTACTGGTGTTGATTGAGTTGTGGGAGAGGGATCCCTGAGAATTATGGCTTAGTCTTCAGAGCATTAATAAGCATTCATTTAATTCTCAGTTACTTTAAAGGTGAGATTTTTGTCCGAATCCAAACATTTATATACTCCTGAAGGAACTGAAACCGCATAAATTGTCATTCTTGCAAAAAAGGAAATGGGAAGACAGAAAAAAGTCATTTCTAAATAGAAGAATAGCTCCAAGATTATGAGACAAATGAAAGAAAGGGTTTCACTGTATATCCAAAATTAATAGGAAACACTAGCTTATCACACAGACCATTTGGGGAACTAGTCTTTCAGTTCTCATAAGGAACTTATACAAAAAGACTATTATGAAGAGAATAGTAGCCTTTCTTGAAGAACAGTGGTCAACAAGCATTTATTAAAGTTTAATATGTTTCAGACACTATGGTGTATGTTTGGGATACAAATAGAAAAAGGAGAGAGTCCATACCCCAAGAAAGTTTACATTTCATAATTAGTACACAATATGTTCACAGATAAATCAATTCAGGTTATGTACAAAAAATAGAAAATAATGGGAGACATTAAGAAAGAGAAAATGAGAAAAGGTCTCTTAAAGGAGGTAGATATAGATTAGATGAATGGAGTTGATAGAGATTTATAGAGAAGCGAGTCTTTGCCCTGGACTTTGCATCTTTCATGTGCAGGATATTATTTCTCATAGAAGCTGGGTCTCCATGATTGAGTATTAATTGCTTATGCCAAATTGTTGTGGGGAGAAAACACTCATTTTTGTGAGTTTGGATCATCTTCTTTCTTCTTTTCCTTTTAGGAAAACAAACCAGTACTGAACAGAACCAAGAGTTATCTTGGACCTGGAAAAGGAATCCCAGCTCAAACCAGAGCTAGAAGTGACAACTTCGGGATATAGGTACATGAGAGTTATATAGGCCCTCAATGATGAGATGACTAACTTCTTGCATATAACTATAAAAAAGCAGGCCAATTGACTTCCCTCCTGTTCTATTCACTGTCACTGACTTCCCAAGATCATACCCCGCCATTTCTGTCCTCCATCTGTCATCTACATTACATCCTTAAAGAAAAGGATTTTTCATTTTTGTATTTGTAGTGCCGGTACTAAATTAGGTGCTTGATATGTAGTATGTACTTAATAATTGTGTCTCTTTCAATCATGCATTCAAAGCTTGACTATGGCAGTTATGAAAAAGGAAATCTCATATCTAAGCAATAAGATTCCCTAAACTCCAATCTTCTAGAGATGGGGAGGAGGGGAAGTTAGGCACTACTAGCATTATGGTTGTTTCTTTAGCAGCCTAAATCCTAGAGTTTCTACATTAGCCTCCTAGCAAAAGAAAAATCCTGGACACAGTCAGCCTCTTTGGGAGGAGGGAATGGTTCATATGTTCCCCAAAGAAGAGGGATAATAAGAAATTCTGGGTCATGATGTGGAGAACTGAATAAACTGGACTTTATTCTCCCCTATTCCGACTATGAATTATTGAAACAAGTAGGTCTGATCAGGAATGAAAAGCATGTCTAGCAACCCCAAATGTTTCCCTTTGAAGGGGAATTAACAAGTCTGGACAATTTTAAACTGAAAAGCTCCTGAAGGGGACAGAATTTTAAGATGTGTGTTACTAGCAATTCAAAGTTTGTTATACTTCTGAAGGAATTTTAAAGCCTGGGGAGATGGTAAGAAGAATCTGGAGGACTACACAGGCTCTGGAGAAACATAAGACACCCTGAAGAAAGAGCTTGGATCACTTTGACTATTTATGGTTTACTCTGAGTCCTTAAAAGGATTTTACACTTCCTGTTGAGTGGAATAAAGGCTGTGCCATAACCCATCATGTATTGTTATTTTGATGTTTATATGGAATCTGAGGACCCTTTTACCTACATATATGGACATCAAGACATAACCTATATATTTCTACTTATATTATGAGAGTCTTAACAACAACTTCTGAGAGAAGGTATCTTGAGCCCAAGAAGTATAACGGGGGCAAGGGTGTTAAAGGAGGTAGTAGAAGGAGAAGGAAAATTGAACTGAATCTTTATAAATCTAGAGCTTGAGATGCTGGGAGATTGGCTATACAGAGAATGATAAATCATATTACACTAAGGTGAAATGTAGTAGTTTCAGTGGGAAAGGTGGCACAGGCAAGAATGATTGATTACATTGGAAAATATTGTTCAATATTAAGAAATAAAAGAAGATAAAGTTTCTGTATGCCTAAGAAGCTATTCCCCCACATAACATGAATACCTTATTCAAAAAGGGAGTTGGAAAGCCATGCATACCATTAATTTATTTTTTAGATTGATTATTAAAAAAAAAAAAACAGTGGTTTCTGAGGTAGAAAACATTTCAGAAACATTTTTTTTCTTTCTTTCTATTCCTGGTACTTAGTGTCTTGCCTATTATACAGTATATGCTTAGTAAATGCTTGTTGACTTGTCCATAGTCAATTGTTTATATGCATTCAGATCTATCATTAGTTACAGAAGGTGTCAAAAATCAACACCAAAATAAAAGGATAAAAATGATTCCAGTTAAGTTACATCAAACCATTTATTTAAATAAGGTATTAACCATTTAAAAAAATAGAAAATGGGTAAAAGTGAAGGCATTGATTTGGAGTATCTTCAGTTTTAGGGAAGTTTAATTAGAACAAAACTAAGATTACAATCTATAGAGCAAGACTCCAGAAGCCACCACAAATCTGTACTTGCTTTATCTCCCTACCAAAGGAGAGCTATGGCAGCCAAAGACAACACATTAAAGTACCAGTTGATTTTCCAAACATTACAGGTTAAGAGTACATATAATTATAAGCGGTGTCATTTCATAAGACACAAGCAAAAATTAATGGAAAAAAAAAGTATTTCAAATCCTTGGCATATAACCCATCAAACTATCACTAGAGCATTTAGAAGAGAAACCAGAAATAGCACAATATATATTACCAACAATGGAAGATTCTTGCCAGTATATTTAAAAGAGTAAATTCTTGTCAACAGTGACAGTAGAACCACC
This sequence comes from Antechinus flavipes, assembly GCF_016432865.1. Taxonomy (NCBI): domain Eukaryota; kingdom Metazoa; phylum Chordata; class Mammalia; order Dasyuromorphia; family Dasyuridae; genus Antechinus; species Antechinus flavipes. Next base: position 25,292,183 of record NC_067400.1, read on the forward strand.
ACATTTGGATTCTAACAATTCAATCCTCTCAAAATTCTATAAGGAAATATAAATATTTTTAAAAATTAAATGGAGAGTAGTTTGACTTGATTTAGTATTCAAAAAAGAAATTTGTGAAGGTAATACACTTTTAAAAGTTTATTTTCAAGATTTTTTTAAAAGAATGGAAAGATGAATGGATAGCATTTTTACCCCCAAGGTGATTGAGAAGGTATCAGTGACAAATAGCATGTAAACTTATTTTCTCATTTCCATAGCATTTTTGAAACAAAGAAAAAAAAATGACCACTCCATATATGCAGAGAATTATTCATGGAAATAAGAAAAAAGAACAGTAAGAGTTTCATGGATGATTTTCTATGGCAGATCACATCTCCATAGAAGAGTTAAATTTACTGAAAAATATAGAGAATGCAAGATCCCTCTGCATTAATTTTACTACTAATACTAGTGCAATTAATTTGGTGCTTTAAGATTTTAAATGCATTTAATTCAAAATTCTATAACATAGGAAGTGCAAGGAACATTAGACATATTTTGCAGATGAGGAAACAATCTCTTTAAGGTTAAGTAATTTGCTCATTATAATTCAGCTAATAAGTGGGATTCAAACCCAGATTTTCTGGCTCCATCTAGTATTTTTTTTCCCATTATATCATCCTGCTCCAATAAAAAAACTTGTAAGACCCATTAGAGCAAAATACACATAAAAGCTCTCCTCTAACAAGGTATCTCCCATTTAAATGTTAAGAATATATAACTTTTTAAATTAAGGTAATAGATTTTAAAAGTGACTTTTTAAAGTGATATTCTAATTATTAATATCATGTGAGGCATAAAACATGGAGTAATCTGCTTGCCAAAGTGTTCACCATTGGCATGGAAGGTGTCCATATAGAATATAAATGGAAGGATTCCTTATGTATTATGAGGACCTCCAGATATTCCAGGAGGCAAACAACAATTTTTCTTCAAAGTCCTGAATATGGCTGGACACTCTCAATAAGATTTTCAATAACTCAAAACTGATCAGTAATCCACATAAGAGAAAAATAACTGAAAGGAAAACACCTTTTTCCTCAGTAGTACATGGTACCTTTACAAAAACTGAACACATATTAGATCATAAAACCTTTAGAATTAAATAAATGGAAAAAAGCATAAATATTAAATGCATCATTTTCATATCACAATATAAAATAATGCATATTCAATAAGAGGCTATGGAAACAAATTAAAAACTAATTGGAGAATAAATTAAATCTTAAAGAATGATGGGTTAAAGAACAAATCTTAGAAAAATAATTTCATTAAAAAGAATCAACATTAGGAGCAAACATCAAAAAAGCAGTAATCAGGAAAATGTTTATCTTTCGGTACTTCTAGTAATAAAATAAAGAACAGACTAATAAATAGGGTATGCCATTTTAAAAAGCTAGAAAAAGAACAAATTTAAAATTTCCGATTAAATACTGAATTGTAAATTATAAATACTAAAGGTAAGAGTAATAAAATTGTGACAAAACCATTGATTTAGTAAATAAAACTAGAACTTGATTTTATTTAAAAAACAATAAAATAGATTAATTTGTATGATTTTTTTCAAAGAAAAAATTCATTAGTATTAAAAATGAAAGGAATGGAAATACTACTAATGAAGATAAAATCAAAGCAATTGCAAAGTTATTTTGCCCAATTAGATGCCAATAAATTTAACAATTTGAATGAAATGGAAGAAAATTTACTATATACATGTATCTATAGATATGCAGAGATATAGATATATCTCTATATAGATATACTGTCCAGAATAACAGAAGAGGAAATGAACTAGCAAAATAAACCTATTTTGGGGAAAAAAATTGAACAGAACATGAATAAGCTAAGGTAAAAAGCTTCAAAACCATATGTATTTATAAGTGAATTCTACCACATATTTAAAGATCAAATAACTCCAATATTAGATAAATCATTTAGAATTATACACAAAGAAGCAGTTCTACTAAATCTCCGTTTTAAAACTAATATGGTCCTGCTATTTAAACCTGGAAGAGCTTTAAAAAAATAAAATTATAGAGCAATTTCATTAATGAATATAGATACAACCACCTTAAATAAAATATGAGCTAGGAGACTGCAATAATTTACTAGAAAGATTATACATTGTGAACAAGTGGAATTTATACCAGGAATGTAGAACATAAGAAAATCTATTGACCTAATTGGTTATATCAATAACAAAAGGTTCAAAAAATATATGTTACAATAATAAATGCAGAAAAAGTTTTAGATAAACTACAATATTCATTTCTATTGAAGACACTTGAAAACATAGGTTTATAGCAATGGATATATATTTTTTAATTGTATGAAGCATCTACCTAAAACCATCAGCATGGATGATTTATAATGAGTATAAGCTAGAAGCTTTCCCAATAAATCAAGAGTGAAATAAGGATGCCTACTGTCAAAAATATTATTCAAAGTTGTATTAGAAATATTATCAAGAGCAATATGAGAACAAAGACATCAGATTGTATAATGAAATAATAAATGATTTCTTTTTATAGACAATAGAATGACATACCTAGAAAATTCAACTAATGATTCAACTAAAAAGTTAGTGGAAACAATTAACAATTTTAACAAAGTAGCAGAATATAAAATAAATCACCAGCTTTTCTATATCAAAGAAGAGATAGTAAAAGATATCCCATTCAAAATGTATATTGTATAATTTACCTGGGAGTACATACCAAAACAGACACAGGAACTACATGATTATCATTACAAAATATTCTTTATACAAATAAAGTCAGATTCAAATAATTGAAAAATTTTTAATTTTTCATGAATAGACAGAGCCAGTATAATAAAAACCACCCTTTTACCTAAAATAATTGTTATGTTCAATGCCACCCCAATTAAATTACAAAAAAAAAAATACTAAGCTAAAAAAATTAATAACAAAATGCATTAAGTCCTACATATATACATATATATGTGTACACACACACACACACATACACATATTTGTGAAATGGTAGCTTTCTAGGGCAAGGTAGGGAGGAAAAGAGGGAAAAAAATACATAGCAGAGACCAAAAGAAAATTTAGAAGAAAGTGTGGGAAAACAGAATATCTTTGAAAATGATGTGTAGTATTTATTACATTTTTTAAAAGTAAACACTAAAACATAAAATCATGATTTTATATTGAACCCTCTTATATTGCTTGCTGTGTACTTGGAAATGTTTAAAACCCCATGGTGATATTATCTCTGTTATTATCTCTGTTATTCATTCATTTTGTTAAACATTTCCCAATCCTATTTTAATCTGGCTTTACTCAGAACTTTTGCTGACCAGCAGTTTGACACCTCTGATCGTGAACTTTCCATCATTACATAGCAACTATTGTTTTCCTCTTTTGAAACTCAACTGGAGTTCCACATGTAAGGAGAAAGAAAAAGAACTTTGAATTCTAAGGAAAATCAACATCTTCTTTCAGACATATCTTTTGTCAGAATGTTCAAAAAGTTAACTTCTATTTTCTAAATTGAGCTTTCTTATCCTATCATCACACTTCTCTACTAGTAGGGTACAATGCTTCAAAATATCCCCTTAAGTATTCTCTAGAAATAGCACCTGACATGATGAGAACAAGATCATAGCATCAGAAACCAGTCTTTGGCTTTTTCTCTTGGCATTTCTTCTTCTCTGGTCCACTAGGTTTTGAAAATTAATTAAGGTGATTTGGGAGAAGATGGCTTATCAATGGCAGAATCATAATAAGAAATGTTCAGAGAGTCCTGACTTCTGAAAAGTTGCCAAATAAAATGTTTCTGCCTCAAATCTCAGCATGATTCAACAGGCCCTTGACTACCCTTTCAGAAAGCATGCATCAGCAGCCTGAGCTGTCTTAGCATCTGACTTTGCATCCCATTTCACCTTAACCCACATTGCTATGAATCAATTGTTTTCTTTCTTTTATTTCTTTCCTTTTTTAATGATGAGGACATCCTGAAGAGAATAACAATGATACAAGAATGGGAAACTTACTTTCTGCAAATGAGGCAATGTCTTGGTTTTTAGGGCATCCCTCCTCTGGTTTTTCCCCGAAGTATTTCTCAGGATTGACAAGGAAATCAGGTTTGTTCACCTCTGCCACCTCCTCCAGGGCTCCAATGTGTAATGACCTAAATGTACCTTCCAAACAATAGGATTTTTTAAAAAATCATTAAGTTCCCAGAATCAAGAGAATTTTCCATTCAAGTGAACTTTTCAAATCTAGTCTTCCTTAGCATTTGCAGCTGCAGTGCTCAGTAAACTCTGTAAACACAGCTGGGCCAGTTGAATCAGTGGACTTTTTTTTTTAATTCAAAGGGACCAAAAGGCGCCAAACACTCTCCATTCATTTTTATTTTTTATTTTTTATTCCTTAGTTATGTTCACATAGAAACAAGAATTCTATCACATTGGAATATTTCCAATTTCTTTTTTATTCTTAAGAAATAGAGTTCTTTGTGTAGTCCCTTTAAAAGCTAGAGAAATAAGCTCTTTCTTAAAAACAGAAAGAAGAAAGGTCTGAATTCTCTAGTTTTGCTGGAATGTTAACCAAGGTGCCTCTATTGTATTGAATATGTGCACAAGGTGATGAAAATCCATTTTAATTATGTCCATAAAAATGTCTAGGACAAAAAAGAGAGAAATTGAGCCTTCTACTTCACGTGATAGGAGATGAGGGAAAGGAAACAAACAAAGGCTTAATTCAAGATGTCATTCTGTACAATTTCTATTTAATGTTATCAAATAATGGTGGATCTTTTTATAGCTCAGGCCAAATTTTCCACATAACAACTGATTTTTCTGAAAGTGAAGTTTCCCTCAGTCATCAGCAGAGAGAAGATTGGCAGTGGGAGAAATCACATTATTATAGGCTGTGATGTGAACCATAAACCAGTTCCCATCTCAGTCCCTAGAGAAAATATAATTCAGTATGTGAAGATGACCTTTGTTTTGACTTACTTTTTGCAATTCTTTTCTAATCATCAGTAAATCCACTGGCACTTCATAACCGGATCGATCTCTAGCATCTTTTAGTGCTTGGCACATAACGGCACTTAATAAATGCTTGTTAACTGAAGTCTGGGTTCCTAAAGATGAGAAGGATGTGCTAATACTAAGTACTCACTTGATGACTTTGGTATCAGTCCACCATGGCAGAAATCATATGTTTTTTTCTTTAAAGTTATGCTTTCCTTAGAGCTTGTGCAAAAATTTTTATTTTCCTCTAGGTTGAGCCTGGACAAAACAATCCATTATGAGATAAAATATTACTACAAATGAGGAGTAACAACACATTTTCAGCTTCTAAGGATGTTTGCTATTTCAGGAATCAATATTTTTTTATTATCTTGTTAGCCCTGTTTGGGTACTTATCAAGTCACAAGTTTTAATAAAATGTCTCAAGGTGATGTGGACAGAAAAAGGCCAGACATAATTCCCTACCACAAATAAGAAAAAGTTGTCCTTAGATAAGGCAGTGAAACTGCCATGTTGATGCTCCCATGATGCTAATCATAACCCATTCATGCTTTCCTACTCCATGCCAGTCATGTACATATCCTTCCATGTATAAACAAGAAGTCTACCCAAGATTCTAAAAAGCGTTTTCATTTTTTTATTTGCAACAAATAATACCAATAAAGAACATAAAGTATTCAAATTCCTTAATCTTATTACATTTACTTTATAAATCACTTGATTAATGGAATAAAAAGTTAAAATCTTTGGAATAAAAGCCTTTTTTGTTTATTTGTTTGTTTGTTTTTAAATTCATTCTTTCATCCTATTCACATCCATGAAGGATGAGAGATACAAGGAGAACTACACAAAAAAAAAATCCAAAATTATTGGACATTGAAAGGGTGTTCAACAGTGTAATTACATATATATGTGTGTGTATGTGTATATATATATGTATATACATATTTATACACATACACACATATGTATATTTAATCTGAATTATTTGATGATTTATAATTGTCCCCCAAAATGCACAAGTGTTCTAATGACAAAGGGGAGATTTAATAGAGCAGCCTTGCAGATTGACTTGGGGATGGCTCTATATACGTGATTCCTAAATTAGAGATTCCCAAATTTGGGTATTAGAACATCTAGGAAGAGAATCGCTCACATGAGTAACAAGAACACAGTTTCCCAAGAATGGTTGTATGATTCCTCATAGTTTCTGAGATCTGTTATTCAGCAAGTACTTATTATTTATTTTTGGTAAGATTATTGGAGTTAGATAATTTTTCTAGGGGTACACACTTAGTAAAAGTTACATATCTAAGACCAGATTTGAACTTAGATTCTCCTGACTTGGAAGCCAATGTTCTGTTCACTGCACCATCTAGCTGCCCCCAAGCAAGTACAACTCATAGATGGCTTAATGATATAGTGGGTAAAGAACCTACTAGGAATGAAGTATACAAAGTCCATGAAAGCCAACTCCTGACTTCTAAGAAACTAATATTCCATTGAAGAGGCAGCATATATATAGACAACTGTTATTTAAATTTTGGTTGTACTATTTAATATCAGACCAGTCCCTTTTTAGAAGAATATCAGTTTCATCATCTGTAGAGTGAAAGTAGTTATTTTAAGTAATTTCTGGGGGTCTCTGTCAACTTCTATAGTTCTATGATTAAAGCATTTAATTGTAAGCTATATCCCAACACCACCCAGTGACTCTGAACTCCTCCAAATAAAGTCCAATTCTGGGAGATGACTAATAAAAGTAAATGTCTCTTTTTTGGATCATTAATCCCAAACTCCATGATTAATTCCAGAGATAATATCAAAATAAAGTTTTGAAATAATTTATATCTTGGCTCACCGAAATATGAGTAAAAGGGTCCCTCAGCTCCCTCATAAGGGTTCAAGGTAATAACTTATGTATTGTGTATGTCAAAACCTTACTTCACCTCCATAAAATAGAGATATAGAAATAGACTAGATACCCAATAACATAGACAGATATAAATATAGACAAGACACTCAATAGCTCATGAGAGCTCATAAACAGATATAGAAAACATAGGACACAGTCAAAAAGCTCATAAACCACCCTTGGAAGAGAATATAACTTGAAGGCACAATTGAGGCCATCCTTTGACATTGAGCAATGATTTAAAAAAAAAATGGAACACATTGGTAGATGTCTTAAAGAAACACATAGGAAAAAAAAAATAAGTGCTCACTTATATAAGCAGAGATGAGTTGTGCTTAGAAAATTAGACAATATATCTGAACTTTAGGGTGGGGACAGGGTGATATATGCATTTTAAATTTTCTAAGAAGTGTGATCACACAATCTAGCTTTCTAATGACAAAGGGGAGATTTAATAGGGTAGCCTTACAAATTGACTTGGGGATGGCTCTACATTTGTGATCCCTAAATTAGAGATTACCCAAATTTGGGTAAATCACTCACATTGTTACTGAATAGCAGGAATACAGTTTCCCAAGAATCCATGTATGATTTTTCAGAGAAAATAAACATATCTTGGGGGTGCTGTATAAACAATTCCTTTTTCACCAGAGCTACACATACTGAATGATTCATTTTAATAGCAAGGAAGTGGAAGGTGGGAAGATCCTAATCTCAACTTCTATTCTCCATGCTGTGACTTCAAGCTTTAGCTATAGTTACCATATGGGCAGTCCTTGTCTTTTTCCAAGACTACAAGTGATTCAAGAATCCCATAGGGTTATCCTCTTTTTCAAGAATGTTCAATACCTAAAGTCTCTAACTTGGGGAATCTAAAACTTGAGAACCTTCCCTAGTCAACCTGAAAAAATAGAGCTGCCCAAGAAGTAGTAGATGAGATTCAATGATTATACTCAATAAGAAATTAAAATCTATATTTTTCTACCCATCTAACACAACCTTAGTGTTGAAAAACATTGTCTAATTGTCTATCAACTATCCTCTCTTCTGTGGGACAGGGTACTTCCTAGAATCCCTCAAACCAGATGGCCTTTGACTATTCATGTATTTGGAGACAATGAACCTATACTGAGTGCTTAGTATTGCTAATTATGCACTAAGTAGAGATATTTAACCCCATTTATATTTTTCTCATCTTTAAAATGAAAGGATTGGAACAGACTAGATGATCTTCAAGATCCCTTCCCCATCTTGGATATCATGACTCCTTCAAAGGTATCACCAGCCCAATGGAAAGGTATGAACTGATACAAATTCTACTCAACTTCATGACAGGAAGACCAACTAAAAGAGTAAACTCACAACTTAATTGTTTGGTAGCATCACTATTGGACACAAAGAATAAGTCATTCATTTATTTCCATAGAAATCAGTTATTTGGAGGAACAGGAAGTATGGAGCGGTAGTCTGAGTTTTATGTAGTAATAATAGCAGCATCAGTACTAGTGGTAGAAGTAGTAACTGACATTTATATGGTACTTTAAATTAGTTAAAGTGTGTCATATCTTTAGGGAGATTTCCACTTATTTCTGTGCTAATGAGCACGATAATAAATACCATCCTTCCTATATATGTGTTCCATTTGATTCTCAAAAAATCCTGCTGGGTTATAAAGACATTATAATGATTATCATTATTAACCCAGTCTACAATGGCTCAGAGAAGTTAAATGTCTTACCCATAGTACAAAGTTAATAAAGATCAGTAGTCATGACTCCAAAAGCATCCCTCCATTCCCTAAATTATGGTGCCTTTCATTATTGCTTATTACCATCTGCATGACTTTCAATACTTGAAGGAGTCTTAATTTTGTGAATGCAGATACTCCTCCACAAAGTAGCTCCATGCCTTAAATGGTTTTCATAAGTTTGATAAGGGTAGAACAAGGATCCTTTGCCCTGTGTCTCAACTTCTGGTGAGAATGGGATTCTCTGAACTTATCTAGGCTGAGTCTCCAATATTTGGGGGAAGTACTCAAGTTGGACAAATTTTATATCCTCCCAGCTGTGTGTTCAACTTTCTGAATTTCAATATCATGCCATGTACCTTCAAGTTTCTCCATCACCCCATTTTCTAGCTCCTTTTTGGATGTTGTTTTCCCCCATTGGATTGTAAATTCCTTCTTTGCTTGTGCGTGTATCTCCAGTCCTTACAGAGTTGTTCTTGTTTAATAAATGTTTACTAAATACTTGCTATCTTGATTTATTTTATCCAACAGTAGGCACATAACTTATTACCAATCAATCAATAAGCTCTAACATTAATATGTGCTAGGCATTAGAGTTACAAATCTAAAAACAAAATTGTCTCTGTCCTCAGAAATTTTATATTTCAGCATAAGACAATGGGCACGTATATATTGATAGGAACAAAACAAATATAAAACAAGTATAAGGCATTATTGAGTCAAATAGGCTAAAACACCTGCAGCTGAGGGAAAATTCAAAGATGCAAAGGTGAGGACGAAATATATTTCAAGCATGAAGGATGGCAAATGTTACCCACTGGGATATGAAATGTCATGTATAATGAATAACGGGAAGGTGAGTTTGGAGAGACCAAGGAAAGTATGAAGGGTAATAGATGATAGACTTTGAATTATAAAATAAAGAGCTTTCAATACTAATACACCAGCTTATATTTGATCCAAAGATAACAGGGAACCACTACAATGTATTAAGTAGAGTAGTATCTTAGTCAGAAAAGTACCATTTTGGCAACTGCATTGAGGGTGGATTATAATGAAAAACAACAATATTAAACAGGGTAACCAAAAAAGAGGCTCTTGCAATAGTCAAGTAAGAGGTGGAAAGGGATCAATTCAAAGCCTTCACAGCTTGGTAGGAGCTACCACAGTTGGTGGTTTACTGGGGCAGACTTTGGAATCCCAAGTCACCTCCATATTGTAGTGGGTCTCAGCTTAAAATATTTACAGAAATGTCTAATCTAGTAGAGAGATTGAAAGGAAATTTGATTTAAAGAAACAAATTTTGAAGAGACCTTTGAACCTCCTAGAGGATAAAGAATCTATTCAACAAATGGAAACCTAGTCCATCCTATAATGGGAAAACATCAATTGTCAGAAAGTTTTTCTTTAACATCTTTTAAATCTGACTATCTGTAATTCTGCCCAATGCTCCTAAATGTGCCTTCAGGACCAAATATACCAGTTGGGTCACTGGGAACAAGTAATTTCACAATTATTAGCCTTAGTTTCTTCACTTGTAAATGACAATGATATTACTTATATAATAACAAGCATTACAAGAATATTTAATGGAAAGCACTGTGTAAAATCTACAAAATGTTACAGAGAGGTTTGAAAATTATGTTGGAAAAGCATTTGCAACAATGCGTTTATCAGTATAAACCTGGCCATGCCAGCTACAAAGCCCATGTGTTAGGGTATCACCAGTCATACAATCAGTTCTATGAAGAAGAAAGTCTTTGTTTCTTCTCCATTCTATCAATTATGTCCTTTTTAGGAGGTGAGAATACAGGAACATGAGAGCAATGATGGATCACTTGATGTAAAGGCAAGGCTGCAGCCTTTCAATATTACAAACATGCAGAATGACTATGCTAAAGCATACAATAGGTGCTTGTTAAAGCTTTATAAATTTGCCATAGAATCCAAAGACAGTTCCACATTGTCACTTGTAAGATCTGCTTTAAGTAATGGGTGGGCAGTATTAGAGAATCCTTAATGGCTCTCAAATTTCCATCAGTCCAAAACTAGTATAACTTAGTACACCACTGCAGTGCCATGGTGATGTCAACATGACTATCAGACCAGGTTGAAGGAACCTTTGACCTGACCACAGCACAGAAAAAGCTTCCAAGGTTCAATTATCATAGAGAATAAGTGTTTCTGCCCCACTCCCACTCACCATTCAAAACTCCTCTGCCAGGGGGTCCTTCTCTATCATGCAGAGTCAGCTCATATTTATACTCAGATGTGGGTTTGAAATCTGACTATAATTTAGCAGTATCATGTGACTTTAAACAAGTCATTGATCCTTTCTGAGCCTTCTTTATTTAAAAAAAAAAATGAAGTTGGATAAAATGACCTGTAAGTCTTTGATCTGTGATCTAATAACTCTCTTAGTATTCCACTACTGTTGCCAAGGTCAGGAGATTTGTCTTCCCACAACCACCCCAAAGTTGCTAGGGTGCCATTTTTCAGACTTAATTCTCAATGACTCATGCAGACATCACAGCCTGTCATTTGTCACACATTCTACAGACTGTTATTGCTACAGATAGCTTGCAAAAGTCGCCTGTCATTTTCTCCAATGTTTCATTTCATCTTTACCAATGACTTTAAAGATGATTTCAATCTTTTGTGTATTTCTCTTTCTGTATATTTATCGACCTTCAAATTTTATTTGCTGACCATATCTCATATGATGTTTTGGTAGGATAAGAAACTGCTTAAATTTTTAAACCATTCAATCATATTCCCTTCTGATACTACATAAATTTGGAGTGTTTTTAATGATCTCAATAGTCTTTAAAATTTCTGCCTCAATATTCCTTCTCTCTCATCTAAATGGGCTGCAATTAATTGAAGTTCCTTTATCAATCATCAGTGCTAAATCTTTTAGCCCAGTTTCTCAGCCTTTATAGTAACATTTTATGGAGGCAATCCCTCATGCTTATAATATATTCTCACCTGGCCTCCACCTCTTAGAATTCTACCTTCAAGATTTAACCCACATGTCATCTTTTACCAAGTACTTGTCCTAGACTTACTATTATTCTTCCTCCCTAAAATATCTAGGATCTATATATCTTCTTACTTGTTTGCATTGCATAATGGATGTAATCTACAAGGGAAGTGGCTGGTTACCATTTCCATTTTTGAATCTCCAGTGACTAGCACAATGTTTTATGCCTGTTTTTATTAGTTGAATTGAAGTAAAACCAGAAAATTAAATTGAGTTGAATTTGAAGTAAAACCACAAAAGAGAGAGAGAGAGAGAGAGAGAGAGAGAGAGAGCGCTATGATCTCATATTTGAATAGCTGTGATGTACAAGAGGGCATATTCTTGTTCTCCCTTGTTTCCAAAAGCAGACCTGGATTCATGGAGAAGTTACAAATTAGTACATTTTGCTTCAAAATAATAACAGTGGAACTTTCCACTGTTATTCCAACAATGAATGCATTAACATTTAAAAGAATGTGTTCCAGAGAAGGGACTGTAGAAAATGAATTTGGATCACAATATAACGTTTTCACTCTTTTTGTTGTTGTTCACATGCATTTTGTTTTGTTACTCATTTACTTTTTTTTCTGATATTTCTTGTGCAGCAAGAGAATCGTATAAATTTGTCTATACATAGTGGATTTAACATATATTTTCAACATGTTTAATATATATTAAATTGCTTGCCATCTAGGGGAAGGAGTGGGAGGAAGAAGGAGAAAAGCTGAAACAAGACTATTCAAGGGTCAGTGTTGTCACATTATCCCTGCAATATGTTTTGAAAATTAAAAGCTTTAAAAATAAAAAAAAGAAAGAGTTGTTTCTTTCACTGGAGGAATTAAATCAGAGGAATAATGATTATTACTTGGATGCTGAAGGAATTTTCTTTAATTGGATTAAAACTTGAATTAAATGATCTTTAAGTTCCCCTTCACCCCTACGATTCCAAGATCATTTAAGTATGCGACCCTTACAAACTGTATGATCCTGAGCAAGTCACTTTACCTCAGTTTCCTCATCTGTAAAATGAGCTAGAGAAGGGAAATGACAAATCACTCCAATACCTTTACTAAGCAAATGTCAAATGCAGTTACAAAGAATCTGACATAATTGAACAATAATCTTATTGAAAATTTTCCAGATTTGCAAAAATTTTCTGTTAGTTTAGAAATACTACATTTTTTATGTCTTACATCCTTTTCTAACATATTGTTCTGATCTGCATTTTGTTTTTTTTCCAGAGATAGGGTATTCTGCTTGCTATATGCAGATGTTGGAAATGAGAGTTGCATTGTATTTTTAACTCAATTACTAACTTACTTTGAGGCCTTTTGGCAAGATTTTAAAGAAATATACTAATCTTCATATGTTTTTCTAAACTGATAGTTAATATCCTTTCCACCTACTTTCTAGTTAAATTATTATAAAATACTTTGATCACCATGGAAACCAGACACTATTTGTATAAGTAGAGAGAAAAAATTTTCAACCAAGTTTTTATCCCAGGAAAAAATTATGAGGATTTAAGAAGAGAATATAGTTCATTTTTTTTTGTTGTTGTTGTTGTTGTTTTTGTTTTGTTTTTGTTTTTGTTTTTGTTTTGTTTTAAGCATTCACTTCTTTTCTTCTTTCTTTCTTTAATACTTTTATTCCTTTTATTATTGAACATTATTTTCATTCAGCTCAATTTCATTAGCACTTTTTAGGGGTAGCTAGGTGATTCAAAGACTAGCTACCCAGTCCTGAAAGCAAGATTTGAATTCAGATCTGGTCTGAGACACTTACTAGTTGTGTGATAGTGGGCAAACACTGTCTGCCTCAGTTGACTCACTGGTAAAATGAACTAGAAAAAGAAATAGCATTGCAGTATCCCTACCAAGAAAACCCCAAATATGGTCACAAAGAGTCAGGCATGATGGAATAATTAAATAATTACTTCATTAATGCCTACTGTGTATTAGTCCCTCTTATGTGCAAGAAATATAAATTTTCCTGAAATGACAAAAGTCCTTATTTCATAGAGATAACATTATTTTCTATTATTTCTCTCGACTTCCCCCCCAAAAAAAAACCTTTCTGTTAATTATTTACTATACATGTCTTATGTCATTCTTTCTAAAACTTTTCTCACATTTCTTTTTCTTTTCTTTTTTGAGTGGTATAAGAGCTAACAAAGTTCTCCCTTTGAATTAACAGCCTTGATTCAATAAAACAAGAACATTTTTCAGAATTGTATTTTTTAAGAAGAAGTGATATCTGGTAACCCCCTTAGTACTTGGTTCTGACAACAAATGCTTGATAATTTCATTGAACTCTTAAGTTATATAAATAAGCTTCCTGGTCACATTTCAGGAAATGATGACAGCTATACCAGGGAGTCTAATGATGTGTCTTAGTCATTTGTGACCTCTTGTATTTCATCCTTTTTTTAAGAATTTGTAAAAAGAAAAGTATTACCTCTTTGCATGCTACAAAGACTTCTTGTCCTTTGGCAAGATAACCATTATTAAAAGTAGGCATTTATGTTTTGCAAAAGAAAACATTATCTTAATATATCAATTGACATGAATTAAAGAATTCAATTAGTGGTAAATATTATATTAAAAGGATTTATCAGATAGCATGTTGATGAAGATTAGTCAGTCCCTCAGTGAGTCACAGTTTATTGTACACTCACTTTAAGAAATTGCTACAGCCACCCCAAGCTTCAGCATCTTGATCAGTCAGGAGCCATCAACATTGAGGCAAGACTATCCACTCATAAAAAGACTATGACTTGCTGAAGAGTGCAATGATTTAGCATTTTAGCAATAAAGTACTTTAATTAAGGTATGTGCTTTTTTAAACATAATGCTATTATAACTTAATAATAGCATATAATGTTCAGTATAAACATAACATGTGCACTGGGAAACCAGACAATTCATGTAATATTTTATTGCAATATTTGTTGTATTGCAGTGGTCTAGAACCAAACTGTTAATATCTCTAAGATATTTCTGTGAATGTCTGTACTTCCTCACTTCCCTGACTTTCTTCAGGTCTAACATAGAATAGGGGCAGCAACTAAGTGTCCATGTGTAGATTGTAGGTTCTGGAGTTAGGAGAATCTTACTTCACATCCAACCTCAGATTTTGATACATACTAACTGTATGACCCTGGCCAGATCACTTAACCCTATTGCCTCAAAGAAGAAAGAAGAAGGAGGAGGAGGAAGGAGGAGAAAGGAAGAGTTAGGGAGAGAAGGGGGAAAGGGAGAGAAGGAAGAGGAGGAGGAAAAGGGGGGGAAGAAAGAGGAGGAGGAAAAGGAAGAGGAGGAGGAAAAGGAAGAGGAGGAGGAAAAGAAGGGGAAGGAAGAGGAGGAAGAAAAGGAGGGGAAAGAAGAGGAGGAGGGGAAGGAAGAGGAGGAAGGAAGGAAGGAAAGAAAGAAAGAAGGAAGGAAGGAAGGAAAGAAGAGAAGGAGGAGAAAGAAAAAGTCTCAGCTAGAATCTACCTTTGGCAAAAAGCCTTTTCTGCCCCACTTCCCATTCCCAACCCATAATGCTGAAAACTCAACTTTTCAGTAGAAAAGGAATCTTACTATAAATTTTCTGTTAAGGGAAATTTTTTTCTAATTTGAAGCAAATAGCCATGGACAAAAGGAGGGGTTGGAAGGAAGATGCCTTGTGTATTTATGGACAAAGCTCAGTGTTCTTTAGGAATTAACTAAACCAATCTGGCCTCAGAGTATGTGCCAATCCATCTCCTCAGTGAGTCCCACTAGAGAAATAAAGCTATACCTAATGCCTACATAGAATTCTGTCCATTTTACCTTATCTCCCAAAGGACTGCATCCAGAGCATGGAGTAGGGAGCGAAAGGTGGAACTATTCACTTACTCTTCCTTTCTTGACCCACAATATACATCAACAGGCCTGTTATTTAAAAAAAAAAAATCAAATCTGAAAACTGACTTACATGCTGGTTGAGTCACCTTTAACTTTCATATCAAATCCAGTTTGTTCCGGGGAGACCAAAAAAGGTTCTTCCTCAGGCAGTAAAGCAGTTGCCCTTGGGACATCTTCCACCGCTTGAAATTCTCCTATATCTTTTTGAGGAAGGGGGATATTATTCTTAATTTTCCAGTGTTCCATCTGCAAGGATGAAGAAATTAGCTTGAAATGTGAACATTAAGTTTCTATTCTTGATTTTTTTAAAATTCTTTCAAGCAAGATGTACACTTGTACAAAAAAGAAAGCTTTTTTTTTTTAAAGGGGGGAGGGAGAGCAACATTGATTTTCTGACAAATGTTTTCTCTCCATCTTACCTACAAAGTGGTAAATCCCTCTTGAAAACCCATTCCAGATATTGATGTGTTTTTTTTTTCAAATTTATGAATGATTTTCACAGACTCATCATATTTCTTTTACGAAACCAATTGTTGTTTTGATGACCTTTGTCCTTAAATCATATTCATTTCTTAATAAAAGAAATGTACCCACTTCCCTCTACATTGAATCTATCTTTGTGATATTGAAAAATAATTAAGTAAAAATATCCAGTCATCACATCAATGGGTACTGTAGCCAAGATTTTGCCCGAGTCGTTTCTGACCTTTCTGCTACTGAGGAGGGAGCAATATTTCATAATGTGTCCTATAGAACCTTCCCTGATATTTTAATTACTCGGTTTTCTTTGGGTGATCTCTTGGCTCAGATTATTATATTCATTGTGTAGGATTCTTCAGTTTCTGCTTATTTCATTCTGTGCTTGCTTGCACAGCTTTCATATTTCTCTGAATGCCTCAAATTCTCTATTTCTGACAGAACAATAGTATTCTATTATTTAAGATATAATGGGGACCAGTCTTGTGGTTTCATTGGCATAGGAAACTCTCTCAAATAATGCTGATTAGCACCTTCTCAGTAACATTGTCTTACATGGATGTCTAGGGTGCTGATGGGTTTAGTGATCTGCCCACCCTGCCAAAACAAATCAGAGGCAGGATTTGAACCTTTGTCTTTCTATCTCTGATGCCAACTCTAGACAATGTGGCTCATTATATCCAAACTCTGATACACCATTGCTTTGGTTTTTCAGACATTCCTCAATTAATGAGCATATACTTTGTTATTTATATCTCTTAATAGGAATATTCATTTAGGACAAAAAATCATAATTTTTGAAAAAAAAAAAACAGTGATTAAAAACCTTAATATGGGATCCACATTGTAGACTCCAAGCATGTACAATGGCATGATATTAAAGGTCATCGTAAGGTGTACCCTTTAGGGTTTCCTAAGGTTATTTCCTTTTTGACGATGATAGGGTTTCTAATGGTTCCAGCTATTATTCAAGCTGATGCTCATTCCATCTCACTTGAAGGAAGGGAAAAAAAAAAACCTTTTGGCAGTTGTCTCAATTATATTTAAAGTAGTGGATAAACCATCCTTATTTTTCTGACTTCAAACACTAATGAGATCATTAACTAATGCCAAACAATCTGGACTATCATTTTCATAAACTACTTTTCATTCACATGCAGGAAAGCTTGGGGCTATTTAGTTACATAGACATGATAAAGACAATAATTTGCAATAAATGATTGGGATAAAATGTTATTTTCAAGTAACTCCACCTGAGGGGATTTAACTCCCTCCGCCCCTTGTCACACACATATGTATATCCAGGTATACACACTTGGCTATTTAAGAGACTACAAAGAATTTGGGGATTTAAAAAAAAATGGAATCTTCAGAAATCCTGAAAATTAGAAATCCTTAAATGTGAAATGAAATGATTTTCAATTCTTCCAGATAGCTCATCAAGTTTCTGAAATAATTGCAAAAGTAATTTATGGACAAAGCTCAGTATTATTTAGGAATTAACTAAAGCCATAGAATTTGGGTTCAGAAACCTTTCTCCTAGTAAGTAGGAGAAGAGTTAATAAGACAAAAAATACTTGTAAGTTCAATTTACTTAGCTGTCTTATATTCTAAAATAACTTTATCCATGAAGGCAATATTTTTCCTTTGGTGTGGAAAACACAGTGTAGTCAAGATAATGAGAACAACCCCCCCCCAAAAAAAAAAAACATATTTGAGGAGAAAGAAATTGCTAATGGTTTTCCTCTAATTCTATGTTGGCTGCACGAAGGTCCTGACTTTCTAAAGAAAAGTTAAGACTTTAGACTTCCCTATAAACTAAAAGATGTGAAGTCCACTCTTCCTCTTATGGGGATAGGTGACACTTATTTGAGTACTCCAGAAAAGTTTTACAACCACAAGTCCAAGCAAAGCCATGCTTGATAGTACCCAGATGCAACCATTGGACCAGTGATCTTACAGTGGTCATGTGAAACCAGCAGAGATCAAACCTCAATGAGTTTACATGCCACATCTATATACTGGGGGGAAGCTACATACCTTGCAAAGAAAAATTGAACTGTTTTCCATTTTTAAAAAAATACTATAAATCACATCAGACCAACAGGAAACAAGCCAAGAAGGATCCATGCATAAACCATTAATGAACCAGTAACAACAGAGTTGTGAATTATACCTCCATGAACATCTTTGGTCTTATATCATCACAATGTGTGTGCTCACATGAATGCCTTATGGATACCCATGTTCCTTACAAAATATCCCTCCATATATGTTCTTTGATTATAAATATATATTCTTTTGTGCTCTATTCCACATATGTTCCCTAAGTAAGCCTATCCTTTTGTGGGATGATGCATGCTCTGTGAAAGAATAAATACAATGTTTATGGAGGAAACATACTGCTACCTTTTGAAAAATGTAATTTCTTTAAATCTCTTTGATTTAGCAACAATTGAAATGTGGGCTCTGAAGTTTAATGTCCATTAAAACTATGTTTCATTAGAATCATTTATTTTATAAAATTGTTAACAAAGTATCTTTCTATGCTTCTCAAATACCAAACAGTTCCCACAAAGGTGAACTATTACTCTGTATTATTCATAAGGAGATTTGAGCCTGTGTATTTACCTCACACTTCATTTTCTGTGTAAAACTATTTAAACTTCATCTGAAAATTGCTTCTTTATAAGAAATTGCTATGAGTTTTTATGTTATTTGCTATTCTTGTGATTTCCAGAATCCAGATAGCAGTACCTGGAATTGTTATCTCTTCTCGTGAGCAGATGATGATACAAGAAGACTGAGAGGCAGTTGCTGTTCTCCCTACTGAGAAGCTGTTGTGTTGTCTGACCTCTCTCCTCTTTCCTTCTGCCTTCAATTTATTTCATTCCCAGTCCACAAGCAACAACTGTGTCAGTAAAAATTGCCCCCGCAACTCCCTCAAGTGTCATAATCCACAGCTGCAGAGGCTTTCAGAGAATTGACCTGCCCTTTCACCTAGGCATGGTCCTTAACATTTTTATTTTCAAAAAAAAATTTTTCTATAAATATTATATATCAAAATATTTACCTTGAAGAAAAATAATATCTTATATGTTTTAATAATTAATATAAATCTTTTCTCTTACTCAAAATAGCTTTGTTAAATATTCTCTTTATCATTAAGTTACTCCGTGTGAAAAAGTATTCCTTTTGTACTAACAGAATGTTAGACTTCTTGTTCACTTTTGAGTGACTCTAAAGCAGGAGGTCATACTGATATTGCTATCTTTAATACCTAGTACAGAGTTTGAAATATAGAAAGTATGGGGCAGCTAGATGGTTCAATGGACAGAGTGCTAACCCTGAAGTCAGGAGGACACAAGTTCAAATTTGACCTCAGACACCTAATACTTCCCAGCTGTGTGACTCTGGGCAAGTCACTTAACCCCAACTGCCTCAGCAAAAATAGAAATATAAAATAAATAAATATAGAGAGAAAGTGCTTCATAAATACTTGTTAATTAATTGATTGACCTAAGAGTGTCCTCTGGATGACTCAAATAGACTCACACTAGTCAAGATTTACGACCTATGTTTTTATAATGCATGTGCATTTCTGGTATACCTTGAACCTGGGGGTAGATCCACATATGAGATACACACAAATTATCTTTAATCAAAAATGATACTATATTTCTAAACTTGGCCAAATTGGATATGAATTATATTTGGACTTGACTGGAGGAAATATTGACAGTGGATATTAATCAATACCACCAGGACAGAATTGGTGCCATACAATGTGTAATTAATGGACATGAAAAAAGAATTTTCAAAAGAATTGCATATTATTTTTAAAAATATAAAAGAATGTGCTAAATAATAAGAAATGTAAATCAAAACAACCCTTACCTTACACTGAGCAAATTGTCAAAAATAACAAAATAATCAATATTGATGAGGCTATGAAAAGAAACACACTGATGTATTGTTGTGAATTTGTGCAAAATTTCTGGAAAGAAATCCAGAATTACCCAAATAAAGTTACTAACATGTTTATTCCCTTTGACTGGGAAATTCCACTGCTAGCTATTGTCATCCCAATGAGGTCAGTGACAAAAAGCAAATCTCTTATGCACCAAAATGTGTAACAATACTTTGGGGGAGCAAAGAATTGGAAATAAGTGGATATCCATTGAATAGGGAATGAATAGGCAATTATGACATGTGAATGTAATGAAATATTACTGTAATGTAAGAAGTGGCAAACATAACGAATACAGAGCAGCACAGAAAGACCTCTGTGAACCATACATGGCACAATACCTGGCACAAAGCAGCAGCTTTAATAAATGCTTATTCATTGCCTTATTTACTGACTAAAAGTGATGCAAAATACAATAAGGAGAGGTAAAGGAACGTAACACACAAGGACTAAAATAATGGAAAAAGAAAGGATAACCATACAATAATTAAAAAGAAATGTTGTAAGATAATCAGGAATAAACATGTCCCAGAGAAGAGCTATACAATTTCTTCTCTCACTCCCACATTCAGAATCCTTTGCAAAGATGACAGATTCACAGCAAGGGAATACTGCAGATAATGTCAGATTTTTAATCTATTGATTTTTATCGATTTTTCTCTCTCTTCTTTCTTCAACAAAAAATTTCTTTGTCTAAGATATAGCTCTCTTGGAGGCATAAAAGAGAAAATCAAGATGGATGGGAGGGGACAACAAAATATACTAATAAAATGTATTGTTTAAAAATAATACCCATGAATTGAGGAATTACTAGGTGAATTATATGAAAATAATATAGAATATTATTGTGCCATAAAAATTATTAACATAAGGAATTCAGTAAAATATGGGAAGACCTATATGAAATAATAAAAAATGAAGAAAAGGGCAACAATAGAATAATATTCGTAATGAAAGTGATTGAAAAATATATAATCACATCATAAGGCAATATAATAACATGCACCACAATATAAGTGAAAAAAGAAACATGAAAAGAATAGTTGACTCAGATGAATTGAAATAATCTTAAACCCAGAAGAATGGGTATGAAATATACTCTTATCTCCTTTTTCCAGATGCAGAATGTTGCATACACTGCCTGACATGGTTCATATGTTGGTCTATTTTGCCTGTTTTTCTTAGTTATAAGGATATATTTCTAAGGTATTTGAAAGGAAGTGAATCAAGAAATTACTATGGAATAAAAAACTGATAAAACTCAAAACCAAAACAGTAGAGCTAACATGTGACTATAATTATCATTCATTCCTTCAGGAATTATTATGCACCTATTATTTAACTTCATTAAATCCCATAGTAATTTAGCACTACAAGGTACTATCCAAAATGCTGATGATAGTAATATTTTCCAAGTTTAAGGAATTCAGTATTTAATGAGGGGAGAAAAGGAGGTGCACAAAGAAACTCAAATATAAGTTAGAATGTGATCATAGAAAAGATGTTACTCTGATGATGAAAAAATCGGGCTTCACAGAGAAGGTCGTGCCTAAAGTGAGATTAAAGGAAAAGATATATTTCAACAAGTGGAAAGGAAAAAAGAGAGGGCTTCAGACACAGAGGACATCCAGGGTGGATGGAGGCCAGGATCAATGAGCAATTATACAAAAGGGAGTTGTATGAAGTCCAGAAGGAATGGTTGGGAGGAACTAAATTGCTCAAAGGCTTAGATGCAATCCTAAACAATCTATATTTTATCATGGGATAATAGGGAGAATTGAAAACCACAGAAGCACAAAAGAATGGTCAGTCCAGAGGTGTCTTGAGGAGAATATTTTAGCTGTTATTTGAGAGATCAGTTATCAAGGGGGAGAGGCTGAAGGCAGACCACCAAGTTAGGAGGTTGTTACAAGAGTTTTGTAGAATTGATGAGGGTCTGAATCAGGACAAAAATGGAGAGGAGGGATAAAATGGTCATAGGATGTATTATGTAGATTCAATTGATAGTATTTGTCAACTTATTAGATTTGGGACTAAGGAAAAAGTTTGTGATTCCAAGGTTGTGAGTTTATGTGGCTATGATGGTGGTAGGGTCATCTAGAAAAGGAAAAGAAAATTTAAGAGGTTTGGAAATCAGTTCCACTTGGGATATGTTGAGTTTACCCTTTATCCTTATAAAGCATACAGTCCAGGAGAGGGTATAAAAATAAATACACTAAAAATATAATTCAAAATAAAAGTTCACAAGAGGAGTTCAAAGGACTCTGGTGAAAATCATTGGGGGTTTGATGGAAGAAATCAAATTTATTTAGAAATTGAATGAGTTTTGAGCAGGGGAAGCCATTCTGAATTTAGAGAATAATATGAGCAAGATCAAAACAATGAGATATTTGGTTGAAAAGTGAGAAAGTTCACATTTGTGAGCATGGCAATTAATCTAGTTTCAGTGGAACAGAGAATATATGAGGCGGAGTGAGAAAGCTGATAAATAGGATCAGAAAATCATAGATTTAGATTAATAAGAGATCTTAGAAGCTTTCCATAGAAAATAGGAAAAGGGAGGGGGAGAGTTTAAGTGTTTTGATGAAGGTCATAGTTAATAAGTATCTGAGACTGGATTTAAAGTCAGGTCTTCCATGCAAAGGCAAGGAAGCCCAAGTTTGGACAAAACAGTGGCTTTCCCTGCTACCCATTAACCCAGAACCTGCTATAACTACTGTTACAGAAAAACAATCCTTGCAAAGCTAAGAGTGGCCATCTACCATCATCTCAATGACCACATTTGCTGAAGATTCATAAAAGACGATTCTTATCATAAAAGTCCTTGGTGTTGTTAAGTGATTCTATAATAGAAATTACTTGTATTTTATCAGTGGAGATGAGATTAAATAAGATGCATTACCACCTGCATTTCAAAACCCTGAAGACTTTCTTCATCTGTATCAGTATTGTCTTTTCCATTAAGACATGGACTACTTGAAAGCAACAACTCTTTTGCTTTGGTGTTTAAAGCCCCAGTTCTGAACTGTATTTTGTATGTAGTACTTAATAAATGGAGTTTAATTCATCTACGCATTGTTGAATCCAAATGCTGTAGCGACTATGTCATGTTGCCCAAGGATGAAGGTAAATTGGGAAGCAATAAATGAGAGAATGAGGGAATGAATGAATAAATTAAGTCTCACATGCCAGGTCAAAGAGTTTAATACACAATGGAGAATAACAGATGGATTTTTGAACATCAAAGAGATGTCATACAGGATTCTGTGCTCTAGGAGGACCAACTTGACAATGATGTGCATGTTGGGTACAGAGAGATCAGTTTCAAAGACTACGGAAATATAATTGATGATGACCGCACCAGCCAGTGGTTTTAGAAATAGAGGAGAGCAGTCATTCAACAAGCATGTATGAAATACTGAGACACTAAGGCAGTAGAATTCACAAGGTAGGACACCTGATTCAGAAATGAACCTTGATACCTTTGATCATGAGTCCAACCAACATTCTAGTCAATGGTGCAGGCCTGTAAAAAACAAAAAGCACTTGTCTGCAGCAAACATATCCAGAGAATTAAATGTCTAGGAAACGGATAAAAACAGACAGAAATCAAAAAGTGAACAGAATAACTTCTTTTGAAGCCCCCCCCCCATGCTGAATATTTGGCAATTTGGCACAGAAAGTAGTATTTACTTTCTGCATAGGAATAAACAGATAACCAAGGAAGAAGAAAACTTACTTTCCACATTTCTACTTCTCACTATAACTTGTCATTGACTGCCAAATTTGCCTTACTTTGGCAGGATAATTTCACTGAGATTTCATTGTTATGTTTTTTACAAAACCATGGCAATTAAATTCTAACCATCTCATCAAGGGCTTTTTTTAAAAAAAAAAATCAGAAACTTTAGAACTATAGTGATAGAGCACTATATCAGCAATCAGAGAACCTAGCTCTCTTACCACTTTTGTCACCTTGGGCAAGGTATTTCGTTTCTCAGGGTCTCAGTATCTCCATCTGTAAAATGAAGAGAGCGGACTATCTATGGTTCTTAAATGGGCACATTAATTATTTTAAAAATATTTTGATAGCTACTTCAATATAATTTATTTCCTTTATAACTGCACTTATTTTACTTTATGTGTTTAAAAATCTTCTGAAAAGAGGCCAGAAGCTTCCCCAGAGTTGTCAAGAAGAATTACAGCAAAGATTAAGAACTCCTGAAGTTATATGAGCTTGAGGAACTTTGAGGCACTGCATTCTCTGATTCTATAAAGCTAAACAACATCTTGGATAGCCATTTCCTTCTCAGCTACATGATTATAACTCACTCATAATCCTTGCCTTCAAGAATTGCAAATTGTTTTCTTCACAATAGCCCTATGATATCATTAGTGTTTCCATGCTACAGAGAAAGAATACTGAAATATATTCACTGTGAGACCCAATTGACTGGGACAGTCAATTGACCTTGGAAGAAATTATTATTAATAACTGGCAACTTGAGGAGACTCAGAGTTCCCCTTTTTCTTTTTTCAAGATCTCAGTCTCTGAAGTTCAAACTAAATTTTTTCTCTACACATTGAACCTTACAAGGAATCTCTAGTATAAGGTGAATTCCACTCAGTCACACTCAGGTACAAACAGATCCTTTTGTGTAGATTGTCTAAGAATGGGGATGGGGGTTAATCTCTTTATCCAAGACTGGTATTATTTCACTTTCAGGGTTTCATTGGAGTAAACTCACTACTTCTTTCTAAAGTTCACTTCTAATCAAACTGTTAACTAAAAGTATATAAATTTTAAAATAGCCACAAGGTCCCTTTGAGGGAACAAGAAGATAAGGCATCTCTTTTTTTGGTCAATCATATGCTGGCTGTGATTGAAAAAATTTATTATGATTCTCTCTAAATTATTTTAATCACTCCAACATCAGTAGCAAAGCTAACTATCTGAGTTTCAGATGAGTTGCTTGCAAAGCTGGAATTTCCTTGTACCAATAAATCACAGGTATAGTCCAAAAAGGAAAAAAAAGACAAGAAAATAAGGTTGAGTTCATATACCTAAGTGGTAGAATTGGGCCAAGTGCAACATTCTCCAGATCATGAGTTTCTAAGATTAAACTCAATCCATCAATAAGCATTATTACATTTGTATTATGTGCCTGGCACTGTGCTAAGGGCTGAGGACAAAAGGAAAAAGTCTTCAAGGTGCTTACATTCTAAACAGGAAGACAACTTAGCATACACACAAAAGAGATATACAGAGCACGTATATCATAGGCTAAACAGGAAAGCCATTACATTTTATGATCCCCAATGCACTCTACCACAGATTAATTTAACAGCCAGAGCAAAACACATTCAGGATGCAAGTGATTCCTGATACTGCATCTTCAGAAATAGAATTCAGTTCTTTCTTGACTAATGAACATTAGTCAACTGGGAGATTCAAAGGGAAATCATCCCCCTGATAGCACTAAATTCCCCACTCACTTTCTCCTCTGTGATAATAATGGAGCAATATTTCTACCTGACCAAATATTCCAATCAGAGAGCCCCACACGTCACTGATGGAAATGCTACCATCTGCAGAAGAGGCGATGATCAGTACTCGGCTGCTGTGTGCACAAGTCTCCAGAGAACTGATGCGATCCTCATGAGGTTGAAATGATTTTATCAGAGGCGGAGGCTGGAAAACTTGGTCCTCATTGAAATTAAGGCAATATTCCTGAATAAAATGAGAAAACATACCCCAGACCATCAGCTTTTAGAGAAAATCACCAATAAAAATAATTACATTCAAATTCAATTTAGTTGAACAAATATTGAAGAAAAAATAGCCCCTTTTCTCAGGGAACTTATATTCTATGGGCAAGAGGGAAATAACTTATGCACCAGTGAGAACGTATATAATGTATACAAAGTGATCAAAGTAATTTTGAGGGAGAACGACTGCTAATATCTAGGGGAATCAAAAAAAGTCTTAGATATGTTGCAACACGTACTGTGTGCTTTGGGAGGAAGCTGGGGATTGTGTGAGGTAGGGAGGAGAAAAGAGTGCCATTCTAGATATAAGGAATGAACAAAGGCAGAAAGTATATGGAGAGTCATTTCCTGGGAAAGAGTTAGCAGGCCAATTTGATTGGAATAGAGAGGGCATAATGGTGACCGAAGTGAAATAAGACTAGCAAAGTACCTAAAAGCTAGACTGCGGAGGATTTTAAACTAGTGATTTTGTATTTTAACCCAGAGACAATGGAGTGTCAAGGAAATGTTAAAGTAGCCAGGTATAACTTTTAGGAATATCAAAGCCCAACAGTTTCAAGAATAAAAAATAAATTTTCATTTTTTAAAAAATATGTGGAAATAATATAGTAATGAAAAGAAAAATTTAATTAACAAAATGGAGAACTGAATAAGACCTTATTCAGGACATCTTGACTTACACAAAGCCTGTCAGATTGCTTGGTGTGGCTTGACAAGTTTAGAAAGAGGAAAAAAAAAAGGCTGGTTTGTTGATTTTGCTATGTTGTTTTTATTTATTGTTTATGCTTATAGATATGGCATGAAATATGGCTGATAGTTGGTTATCTGAATGTAGTTATGGTGGATGGAAAAAAGAGAGAGACACACATAGGGAGAAGAAAAGAGACAGAGAAACAGAAAGAGAGAGACACACAAAGAGAGACAGAGCGGGAAGAAGGGGAGAGAGAGAGAGAGAGAGAGAGAGAGAGAGAGAGAGAGAGAGAGAGAGGAAGGGAGGGGGAGAGAGAGATCAGTGTTTGGAGAGATGGAGGAGGACAAAGGGTTTGTTGGCCAACTAATGAAAAATATTTATGGAAGATGAAGATGAGCAATCTCAAAAGTTTTGGAGTAATTTATTTCAAATTACACTTGAAATTGAAGAAACTAATGGGAAAAAAGTGCTTATTTCCTAGCTCATTGTTAGCTTTACATCACTGGAGAAAATGCAAAGTAGAACTAAACTTCCAAGCCTGGGATTAACATTACATCATTCAGTTCCCACTACCAAAATGATTTGGACCTGATGATCACTAAATGGTGGCAGAGCTAAATGGTGGAAAGAATTATTTTATAAAAAGTCAAGAGAAGGCAAATGGATATCAGAATTTGTAGAAGCATCTATTCTTTGTCTTTTCATATATACATTTGGCCTTTCAAATGAGACATGCAAATACGTTAAGATGGACTTGTGACACTTCTATCAGTGCACATCTGATATTATTTATTTGTGTTTAATTGTAATGTATTGTGATATGTACTAGCCAAAGAAATCCACCAGATATGTCAAATACACATGTTATGCAGATTTTGGAGGTACAGATCGAAAATTGGATAATATAATTAACAATTTTCAACAAAGAGAACGATTATATTTGCTCTTGTCAGAACTTTATATACCAGTGTTCACAAATTCTCTTCTACCTCTGTAGATGGCCTTTTAGAATTACTTTGGCCAAAAAGAATTCCTCTTCCTCTGGGCAGTTCAGTGATAAGACCTTTTAAAGCAAGCAAGACTGAGCTTTCATAAACAGACTATCCAAATCCATATTCAAAACTTTTTTAATGTTGGTAGATCATGTCAGAACTCAGACTCTACTAATATGGTCTTCAAGAATGCAATGTCATCTCTACAACACACTGTGCCATTAGAGAAAGATATCAAATTATGAATTTTGTTCATAAGGCATTTCATATTTTAAGAGATGAATGAACATTGAGAAAAGGAAGTAGGGACCACAAAAAACCCAGGTATCTGGCCTCTAAAAAAGGTCATGGCCAAATAATCAAAGATGCTTTTATTTTTAAACAAGCTCTCTAGATTAGGGCAATACTACCAGTAAATTTTACCATGGCTTTTGGAAAGAATTTGATAAAGTTTCCTTTGTTATTGTTGTAAACCTAAGAATATGTGGGCTAGATTATTTTATGTTGAATCAAAACATATTAAAGGTCCAAAACCAAAAAAAGGAGTCATTAATGACAATAGGAATTCAAAGGAAGGTCCTAAATATCTGTGCTATTTACCATTTTTAATGCTGATTTGGACAAAGGCATAGATGGCAAATTATAAAAATTTCCAGAAGAAACAAAGATTGATGTCAGCTACAGGATTCAGAAAGGTCTTGAGAGAGAATTAATTTGATGAAATTTAAGAAGAATAAATATATAGTATTATACATGGGTTCAGAAAAGCACCTTCACAAGATGGTACAGATATTGATAGAGAAAAGGTTTTTTTTTTTTTTTTTTTTTTTTTATGAATAAGATTTGGGAACAAAAGTGTTCTGCAAGTCAATATGAGTCAGCAGAGTGATAGGAGAGCCAAGAAAATGTGAATAGCATTAGGTTGAATTAAGAAAAACAGAGCAAGAAAGAAGAGATGAAAATGCTTCTATATTCTGCCCTGGTCAGGTTATAAGTGGAATATTGGGTTTAGTTTTGGCTTCACATTTGAAAAAGGACTTTAATCCAATGGAGACCATTGAAAAGGATGAGACAACTAGGATAAAGAAAGAACTTTTCCTCAGCCCTATGGTGATTGGTGGAAGGAATTGGATACATGTAAAGGACTGAAACTCTTAAAACCAACCTCCCTTCTCCTGGTCCTGCTGTAAAGTCAAGTCTTCTGGCCTTTCTCACCCCACCCCTTAATCCTTACCTACAATTATCTGTATATACCAAACATCAAGCCAGCACAGAGCAATGAGAAGGGCCATTTTTCCAAACATATGCTAAAAGCATCATCGTCCAATAGATAATTAGCCTGAAGTGCTCCATTGTCTGATTCAAGCATACCTTTTAAAAGTTTCAGCCCTTTACAGATTTAGAACAAGATTTTAGAAAAGAGGTCTTAGGGGAGACATGAAAGTCATCATCAACCATCACTCACATAGAAGAGAGATTAAAACTATCCTGCTTTTATCCAAAGGCTAGAATCAAGAATTATGAGTGACCAATATCAAGAGGAAAGGTAAGGCTTAATGTAAAGGAAAAACTTCTTAATAATCAGAGCTTTTTAAAAGCCAATTAAGAGGCAAAATGGATAGGATTTTTTTTTAGTATGCTAGATGTTGAGTCGGGAAGATTTGAGTGCATATGGAGACTCAGATACTAGTCATATGATCCTGAGCAAGTGACTTAACTACTGCCTGTTTCAGTTTCTTCATCCATAAAATGGGGATAGACACATCTACTCTCCTAAGTGGTTGTGTACTAAAATGAGATAGTATTTATGAAGCACTTTGCAAACCTTAATGCACTATGCAAACACTATTATTAAAAGTAGAGTAGACTACTTTAAGAAGTAGTGGGTTTCTCCTAATTGGAGCTTATTAAGCAAAAGCTGGATGACTTCTTTTATGATGGATTACAGGGGAAATTATTAAAAGTTATGGGTTAGACTAGGTGACCTCTGAGTACCTTCCCAATTTGGAAATCTTATGATAAAATTTGTTTTTAAATTAGAAAAATAATTTTATCTGAGTTCACTTATACTAAATGATCTTTTTCAGCTAACTAATTAGTCATCTCTTTTCTTATAAAAGAAATAGATAGGGCTGAATTTACAAGTATAAATGACAAAAGAAGAAGAAGTATTTGAAAGAGTAAGTCAAGAGAGATAAGACATACCTCTATGTTCCATATTTTCAAGCAGCCATTTGAATCTCCTGTGACAAGATGCTGATTCATCTTGTCAGTGGTCATGATAATGGGTCCAGCTCCACTGTGTGCCACAAACTGAGCCACAAGCTGTTTCTTAAATATATTCCAGAACCTGACATAACCAGATCCTCCACAAGATACCAAGTTGGCTCCTCCTAAAATGAGTAGGAAATTCATAAAAATAATGTTAGAGGTTAATGATAACATTTCAAATACTTAGAAAGATTTTGTCCCACTTAAGTGGTTATAGGGGCAGCTAGGTGCTGCAGGAGACAGAGCACTGGGTCTAGAGCCAGGAAGATTCATCTTCCTGAAATCAAATCTGGCCTCAGACCCTTCTTAGCTCTATGACCCTGAGCAAGTTACTTGATTCTGTTCATCTCAGTTTCTTCATCTATAAAATGAGTTGGAAAAGAAATGACAAACCACTTCAGGACCTTTGCCCAAAAAATCCCAATTAGGGTCAAAAAGAGTTGGACATGATTGAACATCACCTAAAAATGATGGTAGCATGATAGAAAAGTTTGATATCAACAGATTTAAGTTCAAATTCAAATCCTGCCTCTGCTGCATACTACCTGTGACTGTAAGCAGACCACTAACCTTCCTTGGGATTCAATTTCTTCTTCTGTAAAATGAAATCTTGGTCTACATGTTCCCTGGGATCCCCCCATATCTCTAAATCTATGGTTCTATGATACTATAGTGTTAAGGGCCATAGCACTGGTAGAGATGGGGAGGTGTATATTTTTATATCCTCCACCCACTCCTAGATAATTTAATCTAGAAACTAGCTGTGAGCCTCTTGGGCAAGAAGAATATAAAAATGGTTTTTAGGACCCTTGGCAAGGACTTCCTGAGACCCCAGGAAACCTTCTTACAGTCTTCTTTTAAGCTCCTTGCCAGAGGCTTTTATCTGCTTTTATCTTCCTGAACTGCTTTTTAACTACTTCTGGAACTATTTTTACCTAAGGGTATTTTTATATCTTTTTGTTGAATGAATTGTTTATTTGAATCCTTGAGCTCAAAATGATCCCCAGATGTGACTGAGACTTATTGAAGTCACATCAGGTCACAGGTCAGCCAAAATTTCAGGATATCTCAGTCAACAGCATTTCTCCATCAGGATAAGGATTAAAAGACTGAAATAAATTTCCATTGATGAGACTGAGTATGGATCATCTAAGTAACCCATTTCCTCTTCTGTCCACATTAAAGTGAGAATTTTAAGTGAGAGTTCTAGACTTTTTTTTATATAATCAACTGCCTTTATACAGTCATTTAAGCATTTCAATTATACCCTCACTTAAACAAAAAGCATTTTCTTTAGAAAAATCGACTTCATGCCACAGAGAAATAAATATTATTCAACATGGATTTAGGTGCAGATGCACAATTTTAAAGATATAGACTTATCTATATATCAACATGCTTAGAATTCTATTTATGAGCTGTTTTAAACCTTTCATCCATTTTTCATGAGTGATGAACTCATATTGGAAGTCCTTATGGAACCATTTTTTTGTTTATGGGCTTAAAATATCCTTTTCATTTTCTAGCCAGTGTGTGCTTTATAGATATGCCTTGCTTAAATTATCCTTCAATGCCAACAATCCTATTATTACATGAAAAATCTGCAGATGGGTTCAAATTAGCTTCACAAATGTGCTGCCGATTCACACTCAGGTCTGCTTAATGCAAAAATAATGGAGTGAAGTCACTGTGGCAGAAACATTTGGGAAATACCAACAACATTAGAATGAATTAATGTGGAGAAAATGGGGGGCCATTTTGGATAATAGTTCCTACCATGAATACTAGTGAGATTTTGAAATGAAAGAGGTTTATGGGGGGTTTTCTATCACTCTTGTCTCAAGATATTTCAAGAATCCAATTGTATTCACAAAATTTTACTGGGTGTTATCTACATTGACTTTTTTAATGTGTGGCAAATGTTATGGGAAAGCCATATGGATTTTCAGTCTATAAGATAGAAGGTGGGAAAGTGGATACTGAGAGAAAAATTGCCCTTTATTTATTTCTTCGGAGTAGGTAAGGATGGCATTGTGGTTGGCTTCCACATACTGAAAAACAATGAAAAACTAACTCCCACACCAAAATGAGATGCTTAATGTAGATCAGTTTTGAAAAGAGGAACAAACCCTTAGATAAAGACATTGACTTGTCCAAGGTCACAGAGACAGTAAATAGAATAATTGGCATTCAAACCCAAATCCTCTGAATCCCAAACACAGCCTTCTTACAACAGCTTTGAATGTTTCCAAACTGTGTGGTGCTTTCTAGTGTTTCTGAGTAGATAAAAATCATATCTCCACCACGCTAATCCATTTGATGGAAAGGAGAATAAAAATCAATCAACTAATTTTCAATTACTTGCTAGTCAAATGCTAGATGAACTGATATGTTTGTGTCATCATTTAATGGTGTTGGTGCCATCATTAGAACATTGAAAGATTTTTATCCCCCCTTCTTTACCTCAAGAAGGACTTTGCTAAAGTCACTAAACTGAAAGTGGCCATGCAGTATGATAATAAGCTGATTGGGCATCAGAGCCAATCCTGGATCTGTCACTTACTTCCTGTGGGATATTGGGTAAATCATTTACCCTCCAAAGAACTCGCTTTCCTCCTCTATGAAATGAAGGTATTGGACCATGTAATCTTGAAGATACCATCTTATTCTAAACATGTGATCCTGTGAACTGCTGAACACATTTAAATAAGGAACAAAGAGAAGGCTACTTGATACCAAAAAAGAGGATGTTCTACAACCTGATGAGGATCTTCCTGGGACAGAGGAACAAATACTGCTTCAAGAGACCAAGGATTAAATCCTTAAATGCTAAATGGGCATGTTACTACCTCAGTGACTTGGGCAATCATTTAAGCTCATGATCTGCATTTCCTCTTCTGTCAAATGAAAAGAAAACTGATCTCCAAAGGTTCAATCCAACTTGATATCTATGATCCTAAAATCCTATGAATTGTGCTTTTGGTTTCATTTAGGCAAGTTATCCAAGGACTCTGAACCTCAGTTTCTTCATCTATAAAATAGGAATCTAATGCCTCTAATATTGACCTCATAAGTTTGTTTTAAGATTTGAATGAGATATATGCAATCACAATAGAATCACTATCAACATAATGTATAGATAGATATATACAATATAACAGATCACTATCAACACTCAAATGCTATTAATATTATATAGACTCAAATGAGTTTAAATCTGGCCTCAGACACTTGCTAGCTATGTCACTAGCAAGTCACTCAACTCTGTTTCCTTAAGTCTCTTCATCTGCATAATGAGCTGGAGAAGAAAATGGCAAATCACTTTGCCAAAAAAAACCCCAAATGGAATCATCAGGAGTTGGCATGAGTAAAAAAAAAAAAAAAAAAAAAAAAAAAAAAAAAAAAAAAAAAAAAAAAAAAAAAAAAGAAAGAAGAAGAAGAAGAAGAAGAAGAAGAAGAAAAGAAAAAGAAAAAAACAAAAACAAAAACAAAAACAAAACTAAACAAGAATGAACTACCAGTCTAGACTAGAGGCTGAGATGTTGTTCTTAGGCTCCCGGTCTGGATCCCCTTCCCTGCCCATTGTGTTGTGTTGAACTTTTTCATACCTAGTCTCCACATCTGCTTTTTTTTCCTACTTAAGTTGGCCTTTTGAAAGCAGTCTTGGACTTGCTTACTTGAATTTCATATCTTCTCTGCATCCTCCTGCTTGACTTGTCCTGCCTCCAGTTTCCCCGCACCACCTTCCAGGGGAGCAATGCTTCTGGAAACTCATCAAAACAATGGCTTCTGTAGCTATTGCTGTTCCCAACCTCTTCAGCTTCTACTAATGCTGAAGAGCTATAAAAGAAACTTTTCCCCACCAAAAAAAGCTCTTAGTGTGGTCAAATATCTCAGTGTTAGAAAGGAAGCTCATTGCCATCTATCTTCTTGTAGTAAGTACCCTGAGCCTTTCTAAATACCCTGAAGCTAAATCATCTTGCATGCAATGATCCCCCAATTAAAAAAGAGAGAGTCTGATAGAGTGGGCAGCTAGGTGGTACAATGGATAGAGAACCTAGCCTGGAGTCAAGAAGATACCTCTTCCTAAATCTGAGTCTAACCACCCTGAAAAAGTCACTTAGCTTTCTCCTGTGTTAAAAAGACCTGAAAAGAAAATGGTAAAGTACCCTAGTATCTCTGCCAAGAAAACCCCAAATGGGGTCACAAAGAATGGGACATAACTGAAAATGACTTGACAGAAATAACAACTGTGGTACTGTGGTTTGTTGCTTGGGGCAGTTAGGTGGTACAGTGGGTAGAGCACCAGCTCTGAAGTCAGAAGGACCTGGATTCAAATCTGATCTCAGACACTTAACACTTCCTAGCTGTGAAACCCTGAGCAAGTCACCAAGTCACTTAACCCAAACTGCCTCAGTAGGAAAAAAAAAAAGTGTGGTGCAGTATGTATTCAGGAAGACCTAGATCCAAAATCTACTACATACACTTACTTAGCAGCTAGGTAATTCCAGGTTAGTAATAGATAACCAAGACAATAAAGTACAAGCAATGTTCTTATCCGCATTTGATGTGGGAAGCTTCCTCATTTAGATGCTTCTTAAACCAATGAAATGCCCAGAGCTATTCCCTCTCTCCAGGGGCTGGCCCTCCAATCAGTTCTTTGATCCATAACCCTCCACCTGTCTCTAAGGTCTAAACAGAAAGACATCATCCATCCCCCCAAAGCATTCTAGCTTTATATTCCCTTTTTCTAACATTCTACAAGCAGTCAAAGGCAGCCAGCAGCATCGAAGACATTTTACCTGTCACCGCAATATTTTTCCTGGCTTCAAGGAAAGAAAGTCTCATAACAGCATGATTTCCCTCGGTGGTGTCAATCTCAGAAGAGTTAAGTCCTAGAAGGGTCTTCCCTGCAGAGAGGGAAAGAAGGTGCCCTTCTTCAGCCCTAAATTGCTTTTGAGCATCTGCATCTCCATCTGAAAAAGAGATGAAATGGATTGGATTAACATGAAGGGACATTCACTCTTGAAGCTAATTTCAAACAGCTATAAGAATATGTTGGTTGTCCCCATCTTTTCTTCCCTAAAAAAATCAGTGATTTTTAGAGGATAGGATGCTGGAAACCATCCCATTCTGAGCCCCCTCTGCAATATCCCAATGACAGGTGGATTGTAGCTTTGTTGCTCTCAGTACTTTCTCCATTAATGATGATCTGTGCCTTAGCAAATAGTCTTCCTGAGTTGGCAACAACCTAAAATTCACAACCCAAATGCCAACTTGATAATCAGCCGCACTGAATTCAACTAAAGTGGCCTCGTGGCCATTGACAGACTGGGTCCAATCATAAGGCCATTCCAATTTGGTAAGACTTAGCAGAATTTGTCCTCTCCTTGCATAGCCTCTCGGAATAACAGTAACAAAAATCATCACTCTAGCTCATATTTTATGGTACTTTTACCATTTTAGAGATTAGAAAATTGAGGTTGAAAGAGGTTAAGTGATTTGCCTAAACTCAAAGAGTTAGTAAGTGTCTGAGGCAGGATTTGAACTCAGGATTTCCTGAACCCAGGTCTCTTGGCTTCCTTCAAGACTTGTCTTTTTTATTAGATGTCGTTCCTGATACCCACTTGTACAATCTAAGATCATTTCCAATCTATCTTGTATAGATTACTTGTCCATAGTTCTCCCAGATATTATCTTTTGCCTTTCTTCCTATCTCCAATACTTAACACAATGTAGGTATTTAATAAATGTTTTATCTAAGTTACTCAGTGGATAGAGCACCTATTTATCTTTCTGAGTTCAAATGTGGCTTCAAAATAGCTGTGTCATTTAATCTTATTGCCTCAGTTTCCTCATCTGTCAAATGAGCTGGAAAAAATGGAAAACAATCCCAATATCTTTGCAAGAAAAAGAATAATAATCCTAAATGGGGTCACAGAGCATCAGATATGAATCAGACTGAACAACAAATAAATGTATATTGACTTCCTGACAATTTTTGCCTTTCTTTGTCATCTCAGCATTGAATGCAGCCTCTGATCTATATTAAGTGCTTGATAACAATAATAATAATAGTGTTTATTACTTCAAGGCTTACAAAGCACTTTAGGCATTTAGGGGGTACAGTGGATAGAGCACCAGGTCTATCTGAGTTCAAATCTTACCAGCTATGTGTCATTCAACTTCTATTTACCTCAGTTTCCTCACCTATAAAATGGGGATAATAATAGTGTCCACTTTTACTGAGTTGTTATAAAAATTAAATGAGATATTTGTAAAGCACCTAGCACAGCTCTTACCACATGGTAGCACATTTATTAAAGGCTTATTTCTTTCTTACATAGCTGTTGACTCATTTGATCCTTTCTATGAGGTAAGAGCTATTATATTTACTTTACAGATGAAAAAACTAATTATAGGACAAATTAAGTAACTGTCCAAGGATCACACAAATAAGTAAGTGTGTGAGGTAGGTTTTAACCTCAAATCTTTGAGCTAAGTAGGTGTTTGTAGACTAACTCCTTCTCTTGAGAACCCAAGATCACTTACTTATACCTCATTATAAGACACTGAAGGAAGGTGCTATATAATAGGCTCTCTAATAAATGTGTGTTGAGTTATTCACATTCACTGAGTGGTTCCACAGATAAAGATGCTTCTGTTTCTTCATATATAAAATCTGCTCATTGTGGCCAAGACCTCTCATGGGGGTCTAACCGACATCAATCAAACCTTTTGTAAACCATTCTAAAACTCCCATGTGTCAAAACTCCTCTTCAGCCAAAACCACATTGTTAGTATGGGTTTCTGAACTACAAATCAACAGACACTTCATATAGAAGGCCAGGAAAAAAGCCCCACATGCAACTGCAGCTCTGTGTGGGTAAGGTACTCATAGTGCACATGAGTCAGGTACCTCAACATCTTCAGCTCATTACTCACCATCAATAACAATCCTAAAGAAATTTTAATGAGCATCAGCCATGCTTATTGTCTGAAGGTTTAAGATGCCAGCAATACTTCATGTGAGTGAATTGCTCTAGAAGGCAAATCTCTGTCTAAATCGGAAGCATTATTCCATTATGCTTTTGCTAGACCACAATGATAGAAAAAAATAGAACCATTTGTTTAATAAAGTACAGTTACTGGATTTTAAGGATATGATTTGCCCAATGTTCCAAGCAAATCTTACAAGCTTTTCTCCCTTATCTCTTTTCTATGACTCTTTTTGTATATTTTGAGTCTATTCTGGGTAAAATAACCCATAGACCAAAATTGTATTTCTCTTATGAAATTTTCCACAATCACCTTCATCCAGACCTTCAGTGTCTCATCTGAACTATTACAGAAGTCTCCTAAATCATCTTCATAATCTGATCTCTAGTTGCTCCAATCTTCACTCTATACAGCTATCAAGCTGATATCTATATACATACATATATATATATATATATATATATATATATTCAAAATTTTATATATATATAAAATTTTGAGTCTTAAATTCTTTTCCTCTCTCCATCTCCTCCATCCACCCATTGGGAAGAGAAACAATATGATGCCCATTATACATGAGAAGTCATGTAAAACATATTTCTATGTTAGCCATGCTGTTAAAAAAAATAGGCAAGAAAAATAGAGAAAGTAAAAGAAAATCAATCTGAACTCAGAATTCAGTTCTCCCTCTAGAAGTATAGAGCATTTTTCATTATGAGTCCCTGGGAAATGCCTTGGTTCTTTGTAATGCTCAGAGTAACCATTGTATTGGTTAGAATATATGCTGTTATTTTTAAAACACAGACCTGATCACATTTGTCCTCTACTCCAGAAGCTTCAGGAACTCCCTATCTCCTTTATTATGAATTATAAGGTGGAAAAACACTGAAAGCTCTTCATAGTCTGACTCAAGTCTGTTTTTTTCAGGCTTTCCCTGGATAATAATGCCTTTCCCTTTTCTTAATAAATTATGTTCAAAAATCAAACTGGAACCCAAATATGACTTTCCATTTCTGACCTCATGACTTTGCACAGGAATGCCTTTCCTTCTCATCTCCTCTTTGAATCTCTAGTAACTATCAAGGCTCAATTCAAGCGCTCAATTGATCAAGATAAAAGAGCTTTCTTGATCATTATTAATGGTTCATGCAGTCATCGCTTATGTATTTGATCCAAAACCTGTTGCCTATGTTTCTTTGTGATGTGAATGACTTATGTTTTGATCATAATCATATATATGTATAGATCATGTATAGATCATAATCACCTTAAGGGCAAGGACAGTTTCATTGTCCCTAATTACTGTCACTAATACTTATAAATGCTGGTTGACTGTTTGAGTGGAAATTGAGTAAAGAGAATAAATCGACATTTCCCTATTTTGTTCAGGTGAATTTTAACAAGAGTAAGAAGGTTCAAGTTCATTGAGTGAAGTTCAAGTAATGTTGACTCTCCATTCTCAAGGTCCTTATACTTATACAAGGCCAACTTGTACCTCATCATTAGACATTGACATTAGTACATTGACATAAATGTTCATCTAAGAAGTTTATACAAATATTAGTTTTTATAGTTCTTGATAATCTTCCTTTAGTCTAATTTTCCAGAAATATCACATTACTCCCCTTTCATGAGAAGCAATATGGAAATAGAGATAGAGAGCTAGTATAGAGTTCAGGAAGAACAGGGTATACCCAAGTCTTATCTCTGACACATGTGGACTCAGTGACCACAGGCAAGTTAAGCAACTTCCCAGTGTGCTAGGAATATCTTTAAAAGAATATGTTTCACATATATAGGACTGCTTGCCATCTTGGGGGGGGGGGTGGAGGGAGGGAGGGGAAAAAAACGAAACATAAGCGAGTGCAAGGGATAATGTTGTAAAAAATTACCCTGGCATGGATTTTGTCAATACAAAGTTATTATTAAATAAAATAAAATTTAAATTTAAAAAAAAAGAGAATATGTTTCAGATTAGTTGCTGATCTGCACTTAGAGAGCATTTCCTCACTAAATGCTCCCTATACTAAAAAAAAAAAAAAAAAAAAAAAATCACATGTACTTGGTTCTTTTCAACAATGAGGTAATTCAAGGCAACTCTAATAGACTTGTGATGGAAAGAGCCATCCACATTCAAAGAGAAAACTATGGAGACTGAATGTAAATCAAAACATAGTATTTTCAACTTTTGTTGTTAATGTTACTTGTTTACTTCTTTTTTTCTGTCGTGGGTGTTTTTTTTTTTTTTTTGTCCTTTTGGTCTGATTTTTCTTGCATAACATAAGGAATTTGGAAATATGTTTAGAAAAATTGCACATGTTTAACCTTTCTTGCTATCTAGGAGAGGGAGGAAAATTTGGAAGACAAGGTTTCATAAAGGTTAATGTTAAAAACTGTCTTTGCATATATTTGGAAAAATAAAAATCTATTAAAAAAGAAATCACGATTCTGACAAAAAAAAACAATTAAATAAATATAAATTTAGTGCTTCACAAACTCTGGATGGCAGACAAGTTGACCTACAAGCTATTCCTTCAACTTCACATTCCATCTCTCTTGGCTTTTGCATAAGCTGTGTCCCAAGAATGCCCTCATTTTCACCTGTATCTCTTAAATTTCCAAGCTTTCTTCAAAGGCCAACTTCTTCCAGGAAACTCTTATATATGGCCTACCTTGTTAGGATCTTCTCCTTCCTTGAGATCTTTTGGACATCTCTCTCTCTCTCTCTCTCTCTCTCTCTCTCTCTCTCTCTCTCTCTCTCTCTCTCTCTCTCTCTCTCTCTCTCTCTCTCTCTCTCTCTCCTCTCTCTCTCTCTCTCTCTCTCTCTCTCTCTCTCTCTCTCTCTCTCTCTCTCTCTCTCTTCTCTCTCTCTCTCTCTCTATATATATATATATATTATATATATATATATATATATATATATATCCTTTGTCCAAAATTTTAAAAAAAGTTATTTGAGAGCAAACACCATTTATTTCTTTTGAATTGTTATCCACAGCATAATCCCTGGCATAGAATCAAAACAAAGAGACGGGAAGCAGCCAAAATTTCAATCGTTTCCCATTTATCACTAGTGTGACCTCACAAACCCGCTATTATTTCTCTGGGGCTCAGTTTCCTCTTCTGTAAAATAAAGAGACTGAACTGAATGACCCCTAAGATGCCTTCCAGCTATAAATACCTATTCCTATGACCATCATACTTGAATCTTGAGTCCTAAGGGAATGCAAAGGAGAGATTTGTGGCTCAGCAAAGGCTTTCCAATTATTTTTGTCATTAATCAAAATCTCTTGGATACTCTGACCCTTCATAAGATCTAAGACCCCAGGCAGTTACATTCAAATCCCTGGTTGATTAGAGGCAGTAGTAGATAGCAAAGAGATTCCTGGAATTGAAGCCAGGAATTTGTTCAAACTTATTGGACACTTATCTGTGTAGCTATGGGCAAGTTTATGCCTCAGTTACCTCACTTATAAAATTAAGAGATTGGATTTAAGAGTTTCCAAGGTCCCTCCCAGCTCTGAATCTGAAACAACAAGTGTAGGATATTGTCATTCCCTGTTCTCAACTCCTATCCCTATAAAAGACATGCAAATTTCACTCTTTATGATTTTACTAAATAACTAGAGATTTTTTTTTTTTCGTGTTCATGGTTCCATAGCTCTAGGAGGGACCTCAGGGTCATTTTCTAGTCCAATTCCTTTATTTTACAAATGAGGAAACTTAAGACTAGAGAAATTAAATGAGTTGCCCGAAAACAAGGGTGAATTAAGCAGATGAGCATGGTCTAAAATTTAGATTCTCTGACTTCTCCATGATGCCATAATAATACCTTGACCCTTTTACAGACTAATCTAGTAAACCTGAATGGCCAAGTCTTTGGAGATGAGGAATCCCATGACTTTGCAGAGATAGCTCAGAAAATCCAAAATGTCTAATTCCTCTCAATAGATGATTTCCTAGTCATATCAGAAGAAAAGATCTGATAACTGATCCTTTTTTATGGCCACATTGAGACTACTCAAAAAGGTGTCATTGAGATACATGAGATACTGCTTTTAAAAAATACATATATATTATCCAAAAAAATTATGCAGTGGGGAAAGTTGTCTGAAATTCACTTAAAATGAAAAAGCTAATTGTCAAGCCTTTTAGTTCCAGCAAAAAAAAAAAAGGTATATCTTGGGTTCCATTAAGCTATCATAAAATCTAACTCAGTCCCACCTTTCTAATATAGAAAAAATAAAAATCAACCTCCAAGTGACATATATAATACCTAGCAGAAATCAGAGAGGATGTTCAAGAAAAGTTCCAGTTTCCACACAGAGGTTTCAAAGACTCCCTCAAGGTTCCATCTGAAGTAATTTGGGGGATGTTTATTGGCTAACAGAAATTCTAATGAAAGCAAAAAAAAAAAAAAAAAAGAGTGTCCCTTGAGAATATCGAGGTAGCAAAAGACAAAGCAGAAGCATACCATGGAGAATTAGCTGACCCAGAGAAAATCTCCAGTTCCTCTTTTAGTCACTTTGACAAGACAAAGCTGTAAACAACTCCTTTCAATGAAGGTCAATAATGTATAATTTAGCAGTGATCAGGTTGCATAAAATCCATGCAGAATCCAATCCAGTTCACTGGGGTTTGCCTAGGACTCAAGCTGTAAAATGGTACTCACCCCACTGTGAATGAAGCCGTCGTTGGTGATATGGGTGCAGGATATGGTGAGCATTTTCTGTACTGTTATTCCATATGAGAATTTCCCCATCATAACTCCCTATGGTTGACAGAAGAAAAAGTACAAACCATCAAAATTGTGATTAGCTTAAAAATCTCAGTGTACAGGCTAACATGAACAAAAGTGTTTTTTTTTTTAATTAGTAATGGAACTTTATCTTCTGTTATGGAGAAAGGGGAAAAGCTTGGGAGTCCCCATGATGAAAATGAATACAATTAAATCCTCAATACCCAATGCTCTCTCTTTTTTTTTTTGCCTCCACTTCCCTGTCCTTTTTTCTTCTCTTATGTTATTCCTTCCTTTCTTTGCTATTTGTATGCCTCCTTTATTGCCCTCACCTTTCCACACACATTCCCACATACATACATATATACATATATGCATATATATGTATAAATTTCTTTTCCAATACTACTAAAAGAAGTACAATATTAGTTCATGTGGTAAGACTGATTCAGATCCACCAGGACTACAAAGAATGATGATATGTCATTGAAAAGTGAAATTCATACTCTGAACCATCTGACCTTCATTAAATTTTGTATATAAATAGAATGTGGAAATCTAGTCATAGGAAAGTGTGACTGAAGTTACATAGTTTGGGGCTGAAATGATGGGAATTGGAACCAAAAGGGACTTTAAAGGTCATCCACTCCAACTTCTTCATCTTACAGCTCAAAGGAATCTGTAGTATCACAGATCCAGATCTGGAAAGAATCTGAGACACTGTCTAGTTTAACCTCTTCTCTCTCCACATAAGAAATTGAATTCCATGGAAT
The DNA here is from genome assembly GCF_016432865.1 of Antechinus flavipes. Taxonomy (NCBI): domain Eukaryota; kingdom Metazoa; phylum Chordata; class Mammalia; order Dasyuromorphia; family Dasyuridae; genus Antechinus; species Antechinus flavipes. The sequence goes on from NC_067400.1 coordinate 25,334,477, forward strand.
TGAAGTGACTTGCTAGAAATCATGCAGCTTGTGACAGGGCCAAAATTTGAAACCAGGTCCTCCAACTCCATGTCCAGGTAGCTTTCCACTATATACCAAGGAATAAGGAATAATGATAAAAGAAGATGGAAGTGAAGGAAGAGACATTTAGGAAAAGCAAAGAAAATTTCTTTTTAGGCAGAGTGATACAATTTGAGGCAGTTCCAATAGTCATTGTGGTATCCATTTTCTTTAGTTCACTGATCAAACTCATAGGTAGGAAGTACTTTCAAGTCACATTAATGAAATAAGACTGAATGAAGGGGTGCTTTATTAAACAACTATTCAAAGATCATCCAATTTAGAGTTAAACATGATTTTTTTCTTAAGAAACTATGGTCGAACAATATGTTATATAATTTAAGGAACTTGCAATAAGAACTGTAAGTATCTGATTTGTGTCCTTCATATTCCAGTGTCTCCAGGGACAACATGGTCTAGTCAATAGCAAGTGAGCATTTAGAATCAGGATCTACCTTGCTGTGTCAACCTAGTCATGTCATTTTAACTTTCAGGGTCCCCAGACACCTCTCAAAGATGATAAGGTACAATTGAATTGTGATCTGATTGATGGTTGAATTCTCCCCTTGAGGAAGCAGAGATCCCCACAAGGAAGTGATCAGAAATTCAGACTGAGTCTCAAATCACATTGGAGAATTTACCCTTTAACACCAAACATACCCAAGAGAATTTAATTAACAATTAATTTCTTGAAGAATCAACCTTGTTTTATTGGTTTTCAGTTTTTGGAGAAACTTTTATTCTACTTTAAAGATCTATTTCCCTTCTGGTTCAAATTCAATATACTCATCTTCTTTGGTTTTAAAAGCTTGGAACCATCATAGCTTACCTCATTTCATTACTGATCTATTCTTTACTTTTGTTTTCTAAGGTCTTTTTTTTTATCTTTATTCAGTCTGCTGAAACATGAACTCATTGGTAACTTTTTATGAGAATTTGTCCTCATAACAACTTTCTTTGGCAAGAAATGATGTAACATTTGGACTGTATAAGTATTTCATCTTAAAACAAACGCATCTACCTTTCCAAAAGCTCCAATTTACTCATGTTATGGAACAAAAGCTACAGCCAGAATCTCTGGAGTGTAGTCTGGGCTAGACTTTATTATATAATGATGGTACTTTAAGTACTAGCCACTAAATGAGGAAATTACAATCTAGCCAAGAAGCCTTTGTAATGTAGCATGGCGTGATGGAGAGCGCACTGTCTCCAGAGTCAAAGGACTCAGTTCAAATCCTTCCTCTGAAGGTTAATGCCTGTGTGATCTTGGGCAAGCTACTTATTCCATTTTCTCATCTCTACAATGAAAGAATTGGACTAGACTGATTACAAAATCTCTTTTAGCTCTATATCTATGGACCTCTGTATTTTCCTCATCTATAAAATAAGGAACTATAAGACTTCTAAAGTCCATTTAGGGTCTATAATTATAATTTTATGATCCTATTGAGAAGAAAAAAGCAGGAGGAAGCAAGAGAGGGAAGGTCATGAAATAGCAAGAACATAAAACATGTTCTCTTCTCCACAGAAGAAATACTCATTTCACAATGAATACTTTGTGAATTCTTTTGAGAGGGAAAGAATTTAAACCTTCAGCATGGATTGGCAAATTAATGTTTCCTGACCTGTAACTAGAGTCTGTGGAGGTAAAAACGCAGCACATAAGATATCCTCACGATGCTGTGCCCCTCCTTTCCATTCTTCAGGCTGAACCAAAAATGGAGTGAAGTCATGAAATCTGAAGACAGTAATTGCCCTAGGGAAGAAGATTAAGAATTTATCCACATTCAACAATGATACCCAAAGCAGAAGGGACTGCTCCTTACCTGTGGGGTGTAATTCAAGAACTGACAAAAAGCTGTCAGTGGAAAATTTTAGTTCACCAAATATTTATTCGATATATATTGCTCGGTAGAAGCACCTTGCTAAATATTGAGAATGGTACAGATATTCAGTGAGACATTGTCTCTGACTCTTAATTTTGTTTGAATTGAGGACCCAGCGGGCAGGATGGGAAAGTCTATGGACCCTCTCTCCAAATCACCTTTTCAAATAATTGAAGGAAATTCTGCTTTAGAAAATTATATATATGTAGAAAAACACAGGATATATGTCCAAGGGAAGTCAGTAAAGGGTGTATAAGTTACATAGAGGCAATAATATAATAAGCCTAAAAAAGATACAATAATACCAAATTGTGGAATATCTTGGATACTAAGCAAAGAAATGTGAATTTTACATGGCAAGCAATAGGAAGCCACTAAAGACTTTAAAGGAAAAGAGTCCTACAAATGGATTGAAGAAGTTATCCATAGACAAAATTTAAATGATCCTTAAAACTTGTGAAGGCTGACAATTTTATTTTTTTTCCTTCTGATAAAATTAGTTGTATTTCTCCAAATCTAGTTAGTCTGCTTCTTGAATGACATCTTTAGCCTGCAGTGAAAATCTTTTGATCTTGGTAGAGTGGTTCAGAGCTTTATACTATTCTGGCACAGCTTTCAAGACCCCCAAGTCACCTTCTTTCCATAGTGAGACATCTGCACAGAACTTTAGTGGAAGAAGACATAGATGTATCTTCTTAAAATTAACTGGAGATTGGAAGATGTATTTATCGGGATTGTGGAAATTGTTTGTTAACTAAGATATTATAATTTGGCATGAATTAGCTTATCAAATTAGAAAACAAGTAACAAAACAAGACACTGAGGAAATATTACACAAGATAGGTAAGCTTTGATGAGGCAGCAGCCAGGAAGATGAGTGATGAAAGCAAACTCACATTCAAAGGGGACTTCTGAGTATAGTGACAGAGGTTGGAGTAGGACATTACATTGAGGGACAGGGGACAGTATATCTCTCCCCAAACTATCCTTCCTTCTAAATTTCCCTTTTACTTTCACCAGTCCCACCATGTTCCAGTCACCCAGGTTTGTAAACTAGATGACACCTTATCTTTTCAGCCTCCTTAGCCAATCTACTGCCAAAAGCTATCAATTTTACCTTTGAAACATCTCTCAAATATGTCCCTATCTATCTATTTTGCACTTCAACCAACCTACTACAGGCCCTCATCACCTCACTCTTAGACTATTATAATTGCCTGCTGGTTGTTCTCCCTGACTCATCTTTCCCACTCCAGTTCAATCTCCACTCAGCTGTCAAATTAATCTTCCTAAAACACAAATCTGACCCTGCCACCAATACCCTCATTTGATAAATTTCAGTGGCTCCCTGTCATCTCCAGGATCAAATGTAAAAAATCTTTGTTTTATATTCAAACACTTCACAGGCTCCTAAATTTCCAATATTCTTATACCTTTTTCCCCATCACATATTTTGCAAACTTAGTGATGCTATTGTTCCTCGAACAAATCTTTCTGTCTTCAGATTGCAGATTTTTCATTAACTGTTTCCCATTTCTGAAATATTCTCCCTCCTCAATATGCTATCCCCAATCTCTTCAGGTCCAAACTAAAATCTCCCTTTCCATGAGAAACCTGCCCTGATGCCCCTTAAGGCTAATACCTTCCTTCTGGTGATTACCTCCAATTTATCCAGGACATATCTTGTTTGTAGGCAGCTGGATAGTCCAGTAGAGAGTGTTGAACCTAAAATCAGGAGCTTAAAGGAGCTTCAGACATTTACAAGCTATGCAACTCTGAGCTTATCTGCCTTAGTTTTCTCATTTGGAAAATAATTATAGATACTATTAGCATAGGGCTTTAAGGATTGCAAAGCACTTTACAAATATTATTTCATTTGGGCCCCAAAACAATCCTAGCAGGAAAGTATTATCATTATCCTCATTTTACAGATAAAGAAACCTAGGCAGAGACAGAGTAAATGACTTGCTCAAGGTCACAAAACTAAATAAGGGATCTGAGATCAGATTTGAATTCATGATTCCCATTTTCCAAGTATGGGATGGTATAGCTGTCCAAATGGAAAAATGAGCATAAAATTAGATAATATATGTAAAGCACTTTTCACAACTTAAAGGCCTATATAAATGCTAATGTTTTCTTATCTATGTTCTTGTCTATTCCCTCTGTACACTATAAATTCTACTTCTTTGTATCCCCAGAATCTGGTACCATGATCTGCCTATATTTGTTGTCCTTTGTTTGTTTTTTTGATTATTTCCAACTCTTCATAACCCTACTTGAGATTTTCTTGGCAGAAAAACTGGAATAGTTCCCCATTCCCTTCCCATTTCCTTTTATAGGTGATGAAACCAGGGCAAAGAGGGTTAAGTGACTTACCCAGGATCACATAGCAAGTATCTGAGATCAGATTTGAACTCACCAAGATTAGCCTTCCTGACTTTGGGCCTGGCATTCTATCTACCCTGCCACCTAGCTGTCCCACTTCTCATTGAATTGAATTGCTAAAATTTGATTAAAAATATTTCCTTTAGAATTATTTTATTAATACACCTTTTATTTGAGCACTCTCTCCAGGAACCAGTGCTGAATTTGCCCACTTTCTGAAATGCTGATTATTAAACTAAAACATTTAAAATGACTCTTCCCTCTTTCAGATCTGCAAAGAAGTTTGCAGACTACCAAAAATGTGCAAAGTATCCTTTCTGATATTTGACCTTGGGTGTCAAAATACTGAGAAATTAATTAGCTGTCATCTTTTCCCTTAATACCCAATCTGAAAACCTTCCTCAAGAAATGACAGTTATCTTGAAATAGCCTAAAATCCATACCATACTTTCTATTTTAAAATAGCATTTTTCAAAGTGCATAGCTTCACTCACAATGTAGGGCTATGTCTACAAAGTTAGTGGCAATGCAGAGTGAGGCAATTATCCAGATAATTCAAAGGAAAAGTATCCCCAAAGAGAAAACAAACCAAAGGTTGTTTCCAAAGTTGATGAGACTTGGTATTTGTCCTGATGGACTTTCTAATGAATGCCCTCACTACATAACTATTCCAAATTTCACATCAACTTTGCATTTCCTGTGAGGTTCTTCATATGTGACTTTTTGACAATGATCCATCTTCTCAATAATTCTGAACTTAATCGACTTGATCTTTTTACTGAAAACCAGATGAGATTCTTATAAAAGTGGAAAAAAAAAAAAACAAATTCCCCTGAGTGTAATCCATTTAGGAAAACATGCTTCTTGCTAGCAGGGTTCAGGAAGAAATCATCATTAAAAAAAATTAACATAGGTGATGTTTCAAAGGGGTGATTCTTCGGTTCAATCTGTGTTAGACACTGAAAATAAGATGATAACAACAGGAATAATTCCTGCCCTCCAGGAACTTACACTCTCCTGAAGGATACAATATCAGAAAAGCAAAGACTGGCTAATTTGAAGAGGGAAAGAGAACACTAGCAATTGAAAGGGAGGGTCAGGATTCAATGCATGTTAAATCTAAATCCTATGAACTGTCTATTAAAACCATGAAAAGATTTTTTTTTCTTGTTGCTTGTTTTTATTTTGTTAAAGTTTGGTTCTAAAGAGAGAAGATGCAAGGAGAGAAGGGATGAATCCAGTTCTTTTCAGAAAAAAAAAAAGTATTAAAATTGCTATTGATGCAAACCCCTTGAAGACAGGGCTGCTTTTGGTATCATCATGGTTGCTGTTTAATTTGTACTCCCTCCACATTTTGCACATTGTAGGCACTATTTAATAGATGACTATCATATTCTTTCACATTATTCTGCATTACATTGGATTCAATGAAGCTAATAACTAAAATTAGTTTTGGGAATTGGATTATCTATGAATTTGCTTCTTTATGTTCCCTTCTGCAAATATTCTAAAATTAGCAGTAGCAATGAAAAATATTAGTGGATCCATATTGTAAAGTAAAAAGTAAAGCCATTTGAGATAGGGAGAATTATGGTTCCATTATTAGATGACTGCAAAAAATCTTATATTTTATGATGGTTAGCTTTTCTGCCTAAGACTCCATGAAATCCTCAAACTCAGGTTACTTTCAAAAATTGACTTCCAAATTTAATCTGCAAAATTTTACTGAACACCTACTGTGAGCAAGGAGCCCGGTCAGCTGCTATATCACTAGTGATTATTTGTTTTTAGTTACATATTGCATGAAGGTCTCAGGCTCTTTTGCCTTTTTTTAGTATTTTATTTATGTATATCCTTATATATCTTTAGGGTTTTACCTATGAATTTTAAAACTGCCACAGGGATGGGATTAAATCTACATGACTAGAAAAGGACCCCAGAAGGGAAATAAAGAAAGACAAAGGAGACATAGAGATTGAGGCCATTTATACAGACAAATAATAATGATTCATATATACAGTATGGAACATTTCAAGCTTTGCTAAGTGTTTTATATATATTATTTCATTTCATCTTTTTATAACTTGGAGGAAATGGGTATTTTTCAAATTGTATGGCTAAGAAAATGAACACTAGGAAACTTTTAAGTAAAATGACCATGATTTTACCAAGAAGATTAGATCAAGATATTCAAGAAAGTGCATGTCAATTAGTCAACAAGTATTCATTAAGCTCTCAGACACTTGATAGGCCCTGGGGATATAAGACAAAAGTGAAAGAGTCTCATGGAACTTAGGGTCTGGTAAGGAAAGACACTTAACAGATAAAGATACAAAACAGATGATCTAATGCAGTTAGAAGCAACTAGAAGAATCAGGAAAACCTTCATGTAGGTTCTCTGTAAGATTCACATAGATTCATTCAGAAGTTCTTCATCTGGAGTCTGGAAACTCTGCTTTGTTGTTGCTGTTTTTTTATATTTTTATAATTATATTTCAATATAATCTGTTTCCTTTTCAAACCTATGTGTTTTATTTCTATAGTTAAAGACATTATTCTGAGAGGGGATCCATAGGCATTAGCAAGTTGCCAAAGAGGTCAAGACCCAAAAACGTGATGTAGATGATGTCCCTTGGTCTGAGGTTTGAAGGAACTTGGGAATTCTAAGACATAGAAGTGAGGGAGAAAAGCTTGTAGGAATGAGAGATGGCCAGCAGAAAATGCTATAGGAAGATGGAGTGTCACATATGAAACGTGACGAGAAGGCCAGTTAAGTTGGATCATAGTGTGAGTAAAGGGAAGTTGAAAGGGGAAATTAGGGTTTGGTTGTGAACAATTTTTAACACAAGCCTGTAGATTTTATATTTTGTCCTATCAGCATTAGGGAGGGGCAGCTAAGTGGTTCAATAGGGATGGCCAGCCTGGAGTCAGGAGAACCTGAATTCAAATGCAATATCAGATACTTGCTAGCTATGTGACTCTGGACAAGTCCCTGCACCCTGTATGTCTCAGTTTCTTGATGTGAAAAGTGAGCAACCCACTCTAGAATCTCTGCCGAGAAAACATCAGATGGGGTCACAAAGAGCCACTGAATAACAGCAACAACAGCAACAATAGGCATTCAGTTCACTGAAAGAACTAATCTGTCATACCTGTGCTAGGAAAATCATGTTGGCAGCTCTGTGGAGGATGGATTAGAATGAGGAAGGGAGTCCAATTAAGATGTTACTGCAATAGTCCAAAAGGGAATGGGAGCCTGATTTAGAGTGGTATAGTTGATATAGATGCATTGGCTAGGTTGATTAATTCTGCTGGCTGATGGTTCATCAATCCATTTGTCTTTATGTATTTAGATCCAGTCAGAAATGTGTTTTAGGAGTGCTGTTTAGGAAGAACTTGGTTAAATAGCTCCTGAGAACTTCAATAGTTATATAACCCTGGGCAAGCCATAACCTCTCTGAACTCCCAGTCCACACCTGTAATGAAGGAGTTGGACTAATTGGCCCCAATGTCCCTTCCAGTTCTAAAGCTGTAATCCTAGATGTGTACTGACTATACCCTAGAAGCCAGATTGTGCTTCCTGGACTCAGCATATTTCCTTCTCAATAACAAGAGGTCCTTTTAAAATTGTTCAAAGTACCATTACATCAGTGCCTCTTGTTACAGACATTAATGCTCTTGGGAGCCAATCATCATTGCCTTCAACCTTCACCAAAATATATATGCTTTATAATCAGCAAATTTTAAGTCCAGGACAATCAACATTTTTAGACTATGTCTACACAGGGACGCAAACTGGTTCCATAGCTTTGACAGAAATACCCAGATAACCTAATCAAATGATCCCTACTAATTACTAGCAGTTAGTTAGTGGCTCCTTAGTGACCACCAGACAGAAAGATTAAACTCACTTGTACGTGTTGACATAAGTTCATGGACTGATAGTAATAAAGGCAGAGATTTCCCTTGGGTTTGGGAAGAGGTTGTTGAAGCTTAATTGGTAGTCTTCAGGTTATTTTTCTCAAATCCCTAAGCTTTTTCAGAAGAGTGATCTGAGTTGTTTATGCTACACCAGGACATTTGTAGTTCATAAAAAATATCGACAATCCTGCTTCCCCTTTTCCAAACAGTTGATGATAACATTTTTTAGCCCCTCTTCTAAATTCTTCCAATAAAAGAGATCCAGGCTCAGATAGTATAAAATATATTCCGTTTCAATCCATTTTTCTCAGGAAATATAGTTCACAAATTCGTGGAAATGTGAATAAACATCATAATGGACAATTTATTGATCCTTCCATTATATTTGAAAGGTATAAACTTTCATGACGGGTTGTGTTGCTTTTTCCAATTATGACTAATAGGTCACCAATAGTGACAGATTTGTCAGCTCTAGCTTCCACTCAAATAGATGTTTAAGGGTTTTTATTTGTTTCAGCCAAAAAAGCATGTCATCCCCCTGAACTCCCAAGACTGCTTTAGAGGATGATTAGAGAGATGAATTCTTCCATTCTCTTTCCAGCATTCTCAAAACTCCCTTCCAAAGTCTTTTTGGGTTCAGTTCAAATGAATTTAATCATTTAATCAATTTAATCAATTATTTACTAATTACTTATTATGTAACAGTTGTTCTTCTGGACTCTGGGGATAAAAAATTAAATAGCCTTTGCCTTCAAGGAGCTTACATTTTCTCAAGAAATAAATATGTACAGACAAGCAGATACAAAATATATTCAGAGAAAATAATGTGGAAGGTGTAGACTGGAGATGTTCTGAAAAGGCCTCATAAAGGCGGTGTCACACCCTGAGCTTTAAAGGGAGATTTCCAAGATGCAGAAATCAGGAAGGATGGAATTCCCAGCATAGGAAACAGCATGTGCAAAGGAATGGCAGTAGGATACAGAAGATAAATACATGAATATAGGACAACTAAACATCCAAATGACAGGTGAGAAAGTCAGACTACTGATCTTTAGATTTCTCTCCCTCCCCCCCCCCAACCCAAGGCAATTAAAATTAACTAACTTGCCCAGAATCATACAGCTAGTCTCCAGATCTGGTGTTTAATCTACAGCTGCCCCTAGATTTCTGTCAAGATATTTTTGGACTCAGTGACCCTACATGGCTCTAAGCTTCCAATTTTTAAAATTGCTTTCTTTAAAATGAGGCTATTTTAATCATATTATTGCTTCTAATTATGGGCTATTTATTTTTAATGAACAAAATGATGTCCTCTAAATATTATTATTAAGTACCTATTATGTGTCAGGCACTGTGATAAGTACTGGGACTTACTCAGAAATTGGCTTCCATGTTTTCAGTGGGAGAAGACTAAAAAAATTCCTTTCTGGTAAGCATTCAAATAAACATTGGTCCCAGCTGGCCATTAAAGAAAAATTATGTCATTTTGCCATATATATATATATATATATATATATAATATATATATATATATATATATATATATATATATGAAATGACATTATATATGGTGAAATGACATAATATATATATATATATGTATGTATATGATACACACACACACACACAACACATATTATATATATGTTTGAGAAGGGGCTATAAGGAATTCACATAGGAACTCCCTCCATTGATGTATATCATGATTTAAAATTCACAGCTTTAGAGAGTTGTCTAGATCACTGAGAGGTTATACTTTACTTTGTCATGATCACCCAAAGAAAATAGGTCAGAGGCAGAATGTGACCCTCAGTCTTCTGGGCTCTGTGATTAAGACACACTGCCTAGCCCACAGACTTCACCCTGGTGAGTATCTGTGCCTAGCACAGAGATGAATAGAATGCAAATTGCTGAATTAACTATGAGTCATAATGATTGCTCCCATGGACAGGAAGCAACTTGCCTTTGTGAAGCATATATTGAAGAACTGTGTCATAGTATTATGTAGAACAGTTTGGTCTCCTACCAAACAAAATTTCTATGGGAAAAAATGATAGGCCATATGCTCCATCTGCTAATGTGTCTCTATGCATTAGTGCTTGGATTAAAGGTCTTTTCTATAATTAATAAAAACCACTCATATAGCACAGTTAGTTGTCTGAGGACAGAATCTGATGAAGAGAAAAAAGAAAAAGAAAATTTATCCCATACTCCCTGCAAGCCATTAAAATGATAATTCGACAGTGAATAACTGCTGGCTAATTATCTATTAGAGCAGTATTTTCTGTACTGCCAAATTTATGGGACACTGTATTTTCAAAATTCAGGCCCCTTTAATTTTCCTCATCTGAATGATGCCTTAGAATACCTGGATCTGCTGCATCTTTCAGTTCTCATGAGAAAAGAACAAAACAAAATCCTTCCAGATGAAAGTTGGAGAATGTTTCCAGGAAAACAATAAGTGCTTTATCAAGGCCACTACCATATAACAAATTTTAAAATATTCCAACATACATTTCTAGTTGGATATCTGCTTTTTGTCTTTAAAAAAAGGCTCAAATTATAACTGGAGGAATTGAAGAGAAGTCTTAAAAGCTTTTTGATTAAAAATTGTGAAGTTCTGGAAGGTGATACTAAAGCAGGAAAAATAGGACCTCCTTTAGAGATTTTTTGAGAAGGTGGAAAACTTTTGTTTCAAACATTAATGTTCTCAGGAAGCAAATCACCCAAGCCAGAAATAAGCACCAGATGGCTTCTCCAGGTCCTTCTACATCCTATGATTCGCTGATCTGTCATTCAGTTGATAAGCAGTCAACTCCTACTGAGAATTCCCCTCATTTAGGTCACCAGTAAATGAATGACCCAGAGGGAGTCAACATTTCCATGCTCCCTTCTGTTTTTAGATTTGGAAATCCAACATAAAAACAGTTTCTCTACCTTCTTTTCAGTCTTTTGTTACAAGATAACCAAGGACATACCTCTCCCAGCCAACCACTAGGATAGTCTTCTTTAGCACTAGGATTTGAGAAATATCCACAGCTCGATCTTGACCCACATTCAAAGTATGATGACAATGTCCATTGAAATCCCAAATCTTTAAGGAGGAAAAAAATTACCTTCAGAACAGGTAAAGAAATTATACTCTTTAAAATTTCTCTTTGCTAAACAACAATAAAAAATGCATTGGGTTTTCTTCTAGGAACGGAGTTTAAAATTAGTTCAAATATATATTAATTAAAGAGAATATACTTCCGTTTAAAATATTTGTGGATGTCTACTCTATGGTAACTATTAGTGAAGCATTTTATGAGTTGTTTCAAAGGCAATCTACCAATGAATTTAAGATAATTAAATATTAATAAAGAGATATTTTGTTTCTCAAAGTCAGTTTACTAGGAATATGGAAAATAGATGATGGAATGCTAATGTTTTTTATTGGTCCATTTTTAAAAAACTTTTATCAGAAAGTATGTAGGGAAGTACATGCCCACTTGATACTCTTCTGCTGAGGAATGGTTTACAAATTATGGCAAATAAGTGCATCATGCCTGAAGAAATTATGACTATTGAGACTAGAAAAACATGAGATTTATATGAGATTTATATAAAATTGCTTTCTTTAAAATGAGGCTATCTTAATCATATTATTGCTTCTAATTATGGGCTATTTAACTTTAATGAACAAAATGATGTCCTCTAACCATTATTATTAAGTACCTATTGTGTGTCAGGCATTGTGATAAGTACTAGGACTTACTCAGAAACTGGCTTTCATGTTTTCAGTGGGAGAAGAGTAAGAAAATTCTTTTCTGGTAAGCATTCAAATAAACAATGATCCCAGTTGGCCATTAAAGAAAAATTATGTCATTTTACCATATATATACACATATATGTGGTGAAATAACATTATATATATGATGAAATGATATAATTATATATATATATATATATATATATACACATACACACACACATATATGAAAGCAATACACACATTAAGCATAGTAAATAAGTGGAAAATATAGCAACAAATCAATTGAAACTGAAAGGGGAAAAATTATGCTAGGCCTACAAGAAAAGGAAAGAAAATGTACCTCCCTCACTCCTTTGCAGATGTGGGGACAATATACTGCAGCTACTGTTTGATTTGGCTGATATGATGATATCACTTTTGCCTCTTATTCTTTCTTATAAGAAAAAAGATGTTTTTCTGAGAAGGAAGAGAATGAATCAATCTACCAGTGTTTAACAAGATATTTCTGGCATCACGTTAGAAGCTATGGATACAAATACAATGAATTAAAACAATACAGGAAGCTTATATTCTAATGGGGAAAGACAACTAACTCATATATAAATATAAAAAGCATTAATACAAATATAAATTAATATTTATATTATTATATTCATATTATATGAATATACTAAATAACTAAAATATATACAAGGTAGCTAAATATAATTTAAGGAAGGGAATTAGCTGTTGGAAGGTTAAAGAGAAGTTTCACCTAAATTATTGTGTTTGAGTTGTGTCTTAAAGGAAGAGAGAGGCTATGAGCAAAAGTGAGGAGAGAGAATATCGCAAGCAGAATGAATAGACAGTGCAAAGGTAGAGAGATGGAAGACAGAGTATACTGTGCAAAGAAGAGAGAAGGTCAGCTTTGTTGGATTGCAGAGTTTGGGGTAGAGAACAATATCCAATAGGAGGGGAAAGAAAACATGTCAAATTTGGCAACAGAGCATCTGGGTTCGAATCCCAATTCTTCTATCTACTAAATGTTTGACCTAGGGCAGACTATTTATTTTCTCAGGGGCTGAGGTAACTCTCTACAACTGTAAATTTACTGATAAGTTGCCAAACTTGAATTGATAGACAAAATTTCCAGTTCAAGTATTCCCTACTCTGATAAAATCATGACCCCCCCCCAAAAAAAAAATCCCAAAGTTTCATATGTATATTATAGTAGTAAACAACAACTGGTATCATGGTCCCAAATAAATTAATAATTGTGTAATTAATATTAGGTTATGCAAATCATATCCTATAGTAATATGGAAAGTGTAACCTATCTCGAGGTCCAGTTAATTGTGATAATAAACATAAATAAAATAAGACTAGAAAAAAATAGCAAAAATTTAAAAAACAAGGGGCCAGGGAAAAGTCATTGACATTTCAGAATTAGTCACATGTTTTAGACCAGAAATACAAGCTGGTCAGCGTTTTCAAGGAGCAGCCATCTACTTGTCTCTGGCTCCATTAAATGGGTTGTTAGGTAAAAGCAGTTCTGGTTACTGGGCAACTCTTTTGTGAACTTAACCATTTAGCTGCATTTATCATCCCTCCATTAAAGAATGGCTTAGCATGGTTTATCCACTCAAGACTTATTTTCCTGACAGCTTTGTTACTGAAGCTTTTTGTTAATAAATTTATGTCATCTGGTCTTATCTCTCTTCTTGCAAGACCAAAACACAAGCATTCACACACACACACACACACACACACACACACACGCAAACATGCCTATATGAATGCAGTTTCCCCCAAACAGAATCTTTTGGCCCAGCTTCTATAGAGAAAAAAGCTGGCAAACAGCATCCCAGAGTTTGTTCACACCTTTATTGTACCATCTGGGCTCCCAGTTAAAAGCCTCTTCTCACTTGGCTCTAAGGCCATGGTGCTGATTTCTGCATTGCCATGGCAACCCGTAAACTGTTTGATTTTCTGCCCAGTGTCTATCATCCAGAAGGAGACAGTAGATTCTGTATCAGAACTTATAACCTGCAATGAAATGAAATTGGGAAGGAATTCAATATTTACCAGCAATTGCATATATTCACCAGAATAGATAAGCAGATGCCATGTATTTTTGGTGTCAACATCCCACAAGGAAATTCAAGTTTGAGGTAAAAAGGATTTTTTTAATGGATAATACTCTAAATGAGGGGCAGCATGACATAGTTCACAAACAACTACTTTGGAGTTCAAAAGACCTGAGTTGAAGTTGACCCTGAATAAGTTCCATGATCTTGTGGTGCCCAAGCAGCTCTCAATAATGAAATAATGATTTGAATTTATATAGTATTTTTTAAAGTTTTTAAATTGTATGTATAATATATGTAAAATATATAATTGTATTTAATCTTCAGAACAACCTATGGAGGTGCTTTTGTTAGTCCCATTTTACAGTTGAGGACACAGGTAAACAGAGATTTAATGTCTTGCCCAGCTTCATATTTCTAATAAATGTCAGAAGCAGTATTTGAACTGAAGCCTCCAAGTCTAGCACTTTATTCTCTATCCACTAAACCACCTATCTGTCTAAAACTATAAGATGAAGCATTGACAAGGGAGTTTTCTGAACCACAAATTTCCTATGCCAAAAAAAAAAAAAAAAACCAAATTCAGTGCACAAAATGGTTAACATAGACAGTAAAGTACATGATTCCTGCTTATTATCTGTTTTGATTTGGAATTTTAATTTTTCTGCCTTGATTTATTCTTCTGTAAAACATGAAGCACTGGAATCAAATATCTATAGGGTCTCAATTCTAAATCTATGATCCTGTGAGGAGGCAGAATTTTAGGAAGAAGATAAAAGTCCTGAACTTCAGAAAACTCCTTATCAGAAAAGAAAAGAAGTTTCCCTGTGTACCCTTCATCCTGGCAACTAGAGGACACTCTAGAATAGCAGGTTATTGAATAAATCTCATCAGATAAATCTTCCCTATTTGGATCAGAAAGTTGATCTATGGGATAATGGAACTCTGGTATGACTCACTCTAAAATGAGGGAAGAAGCTGAGCAAGTCTGCTAAGTATCTGTCACCTTCAGTTTAGTCTTCAGCAAATGAAACTATCCAATCCATCATGAGAAGAGGCCCATTCCCACCAAATGTCATACTTACTGCCTTAAATGCCGACAAGGCCCTAAAATACCTGCTACCTCCTATTCTCTCCAGGTAATATATTTTTTTGACTAAAACATGATTATGGATGGGTCAATAAAAAACAAAAAGTGTAGGAAGGTTAGATATAAATCTATGTAGGACCCACAAATAGGAAATCAAGATGCTCAGCTCAGTGTATTAGGAAACAAATGGGAAGAGAGAGGATTAACAAGCAGGGGCCTCAGACAGCAAGGTTGGCGCTAGTAAGGAGTCAGCCTGATTAGTTTTACTGATATTCTGCCACCATCATATTTAGTAAGCCTGCAGGTTAACTAGACCTTCTATTCAATTCCTTTGAGAGAATAAAGAGAGAAGCTAGAATGAGAGCTGCAAAAATGGAAGAACAAAAGATCCATGGAGGAGAAGCATCCTTTCAGATCCAGAAAATGCCCAATATTGGATTTATGTCTGCATGAGCACTAATTAGATAATAATATCTGGCATTAATATAGCACTTTCTATCTATCAAACTATGTGTTCTATCACTTTGTGACCAACTCTTTGTGACCTTATTTGGATTTTTCTTAGGAGAGATACTAGAGTGGCAGTAGCATCTGCAGCTCATTTTACAGGTGAGAAAACTGAGGAAAATAAAGTTGGTTGATTTGCCCAGGGTTATACAGCTAATTAGTGTCTGAGGCTAGATTTAAACTCAGGAAAATGAGTCTTCCTGACTGTAGGCCCAGAAGTCTATCTATTGTGCTACCCAGCTACCTAGGCTACTTTATAAATATCATCTCCTAATAACCCTAAGAGATGTTATTATGCCCATTTTACAAATAAGGAAACTGTGACAAACAGAGGGTAAGTGATTCGCCTTGTGTCAAAAAGTGTCTGATCTGGCCAGATTTGAACTTTGGTCTTCCTGATCTAGTATTCTATCCACTGTACCACCTAATTACCTCTAATAAGAGAAAATTTAATGGGAATCACTATCAAGGTAGCATTTCTATAAAACATTCTATAACCACTGTCATAATTACCAAATGTGATAACAACTATAAAGCCTGGTGTCTGGCACAAGGTTATTATTATAACTGTCATTATTATTGTTATCTACTAAATCCTTTGTATTTATTCTTACTTTAACCCATGATTTTTATCCATTGAGGAATTCCTGGAATAGAAATTCTGTACCGAAATAAAATTTCACACTATTATTACAATCATCCATAAGAATGTTTCTCAAATGTGATTATTATGAAGTCAAATGATCAGACTTTCTTTCAATACGTAAGCAAAGGAGGAATCTTTCATTTTTACATTACAGTTAATCACTGTCTTTTTCATCCTTGTCCTCTGAAATGATCAATCACCAACTCAAATTTCTAACCCATGTAGCCAATATTGTAGATTTAAACTCTTATATTTTACCTATGAGAGAACTTAGGCTCACAAATGTTAAGTGATTCATCTAAGATCATATAGGCAGAGTCAGGATTTGAACTCATTTCTCACGATTTTTCATTTTTCCATATGCAGTCACATTCTCCATTACCACTTGTAAAATATCCCCAATGCAGATTTTCAAAGAAATATCTGATGAAAGACAGTATGGAAGGGTGGATAGAGAAGTGTAGTCAGGAAAATCTGGGATCATATCCCAGCTCAGAAGCTCACTGTGTAACTGGGTTGTTAATCTTTGTGAGCCTTAGTTTCCTCACAGGGTTTTGGCAAGGGTTAAATGAGATCTCTTACATAAAACCTTTTACAAGTCTCAAAATAAGTGTAAATATGGATATCAGAGAAAGCCAGAAACCAAAAAGTTTAGATTTAAGAGACTGAATCATTAAAACAAAGATTTAGAGTTGGCATGGATATTAGAAATGAGATTGTCTAAGCCTCTCATTTTACAGATAAGGAAACTGAGATAATTTATAGAGGGTTAGATCACACAGATAACAAGCAATAGAGCTGGGATTCAAATGCAAGATATACTCTTGAGATTCTATTGGTATTCGTATCATAGAATCATTTGGGAATTATGAACAGCTTTTTTTTTTTTTTTTAATAGAGAAAGCTGTGAGAAGATAGCATCCTGTGCAGGTGAATGACAGTCTTGATCTTAATCTTCAGAAGCCTGGCTCCCGGCTGTCACTCTCCAGGGTCCTGAAGAGTCAGGAGTTCACAAGTGGAACATGAACGGAGCCAAATAAAGTGAGACCAAGTCACAAAGAGATGTCCTTCATGTACAAAGGGCTAACAACATCTCCTCAACTCCAAAGTCACAAAGAGTTGCCCCCTCTAACCTTTTCTTTTTTCCCTCAAAATAGACATCTGAGCATGTAAGGCAGCCCCTGACTTGTCATCACTTCCCACTTCATAGTCCTCTTTGAAACTTCATTTCTTGCAGCCCTTACTCACCCATTCAGTGGTTTCAGTCAATAACTAGAAGATAAATATGTTGCCTCAATTATTCTAAGAATACTTATTAATAATATTAGGAATTTATGAAAATTTTAAAGATCATACAATTTTTACCTGCCTAATTGTATTCAAACTACACAACAACTAGGTTTGGTAGTTATGAAAATATTCAAATAAATTGAAGATCTCATCAATGTGGGGGTTGTTTCCAATGATATAGACAGATTACTACCCCCTCTGTGTCTGCCCATCCAAAATGACTCTCATCTATATGAATGTGACAAAATGAGTCAATCTTCATTGATTTCTCCTGATAGTATAAGCAGAGCACTTCGGCTATCAACCTATTACTCTCCCACAAACCCATTCTCACCATATGTCCACTCAAGGATGAGTTGGAACCTGCTCTAATTGTTTCATGGAAATCAATTGTTAAATTTCCAAGGTGAGCATTTGAATGTTGATAATCAGCAAACACTAAAAATAAGGTTTTAATTTATTGTTTTGTTTCAATAAAGCGTTTGTTAATGTTGGATTAGACTTAAGAAAGAGATAGAAAAGATTAATAATGCAGAATAAATGTAAAAGTATTTCATGAGTATATATATATTTTTTTTCCTTTCAGAGAGCTGTTTGTTAAACAATTACCACTAAGGCCCTACAACCCCCAAGCTAATGTTTTTTGTTTGTTTTTTTTTCAATCATACATTTCTTTGATGAGATCCTAGGCAGCTATTTGATCCAGTGGATAGGGCACTGGGCTGGAGGCAAAAAGAACTGACCTCAATTACTGCTTCAGACACTTATTACTTTGTGACCCTGGGCAAGTCACATAATCTGACTTACTTTTCCCACCTGCCAAAGGAGGATAATAATTATTATAAGCAATTAAGTGGTGCAAGGGATAAAGCACTGGGTTCAGAATAGGAATAAATCTGAGTTCAAACCCAGCCTCAGATATTCACCTATGTAACATTGAGCAAATTGTCAATTTCCTCAACCATAAAATGGGAATAATAATACCATTTTCCTTCTAGAGTTCTTGTGAGGATCAAATGAAATAATATTTGTAAAGGTACTTAACACAGTATCTGGTATATAGCAGATACTATATAAATGCTTAATTCCTTCCCTTCCCATAGGGCTGCTGTTAGCATTACCTGAAATTGTGTACTACATATAAAACAATACATAAATGTTAGCTGGTATTCTAATATTTCATTTTGGTTCTTCTTCAGTCTGTCCAAACATACCCTATATCACTCTATTGCCTTCTGCACGCTGCTTATTTTTCATTCTTTTGAGATTGTATTGTTAATGACACAAATATACAACAACTCTAGGTATTTAAAAGATGGAACTTTGTATGTGGAATAGTTTAGCAAGATAAAAGGAGCTTTGCAATTTCCCAGAAGACAAACCAGTCAATTTACATCCTCCTTTCTAATTATAGATCTAATTCCTTATCCATTTGTAGAATGTGTCCAAAGTAGAAGCCTGGTGGTGAGTTCTGAATATAATTCATCCAGGTCAGGGATTCTTGACCTTTTCTATGTAATGGACCAACTTCTTGGGTAGTCTGATGAATCATATAAACTCCTTTCTCAGGGTAACATTTTTAATGGGCAAAATAAAATACACTGAAATACAAATGAAAACCAATATACCAAAATGCAATTAACAGACTCTCTCTCTCTCTCTCTCTCTCTCTCTCTCTCTCTCTCTCTCTCTCTCTCTCTCTCTCTCTCTCTGTATATATATATATAATATGTGTGTGTATAAAATTTAGTTTACATCCCAGATTAAGAGCCCCAAGTCCAGCTCTATATCATGTTTTGGACAAAAGAAATTCTTTAATAATTACTAATGTTCTTTACTTTATTTATACGGTGATTTCATCAATGCAGGGAGAAAACTTGTCAACTTATACAGATCAGCAACTTTTTTCTCCTATATGAACTCTGAGTAGCCTGGGGCACCGAAAAGTTGACCGGCTTGAGATCACACAATGTATGTTACAAAGCAGATATGTAGGAAATTCTTGTTATATCAGAGTTAAAATCCTCCTATTCTAGATGAGAAAACTGAGGCTTGGAGATAGAAAGTAAGCATCAGAAGTGGCAGGATTTTAATACAGGTCTTCCAGGACTAAAGCTACTAATCATCATGTCATTCTGCCTCTGGTCAAGGAGACCAGATGCTGAGGTTATTAGAAGTCCTGCATTCACTCCCTGGCTCCAACCAGTCTTACTAACATTATTACATATTACTCACTTGCATACATACTTTGGTGTAGTCAGAATAGCCTTCCTCTTCTTCATAAACGGTACATCATCTCCTGATTTAAGCCCTTTTTATTGGCTATCCTGAAAGCTGCAAACAACCTCCCTTCCTTCCTTCTATCTCTCAGAATCCCTAATTTTATTTAAAAATTAATCCAAGAATCATCTTCTACATGAAGCCTTCTTTGATGGATCTAGAGGCTAGCACCTTTCTCACAAAATTACTTTGCTTTTGTTTTGTATATACTTTGTAAATCATTTATGTATATATGTTTTTCCCCTTAACTAGATTATATGCTCTTTGAGGGCAAGATACTTTCTTTTTGTGTGTGTCTTTGAATGACCAGAACCTGACACAGTGCCTGTCATGTAAGAATTGCTTAATAACTGCTTTTGATTAATAGGCATCCATTTTGATTCACCCTTTATCATATGAGCAAATACATCATGCAAATGATTGAAAATTAAGTAGACATTTGTCTTAGAATCAGATACACTTGATAGAACATTCCATCTATGTGATCTTTAGCAAGTCACTTAATCTCAAAGACCCTTTGTTCCTTCACCCACAAAATAGGCATAATAATATTTTAGCTATCTACATCACTAATTGTGGAAAGAGCATTTAAATTTGTTGAAATTGTTGAAAGCTATGTCATCATACACAGACTTGGAGTAAGGAAGATATGAGTTTAAATCCTACCTTGGAGATTTATTAGCTGAGCAAGTCATGTAACTTCTCTCAGCCTTAGTTTCCTCATCTGTAAAATGGAAATTGTAAACGTGCCTCCTTCATAAGGTTATTGTAAGGATCAAATGAGATTGCAAATGGAAATTTCTTCCAAAACATTAAAGTGCTGTATAAATGCTAGCTATTATTATTATTAAGGAATTTATTAGCTTTAAGGCACTGGAAAATATAAATGATTGTTATTTTTATTAGCATTCTAATAATCCCAGGTTGATTTTCTAAGTGTTCCCTGAGTGAAGAAGAGAAGACAGAAATAGCATTAGTAGAAGTCATCAACCACAAATTGCTCAGCTCATCATTCTTAATTACCATCACCAGTATCATGTGGGCTTCTGGGTTATTTCAGACACCATCATTTGAAACACAATATTTCCTCTACAGCCATTTCAGAAAAACAGTTTAAAGTTATGTCTCACAGTAAGAGTGAGGTGAATGGAATAGTAATTTCCAGAATGTAGGAAGAGGCAAGTGATTGAGATCATTCGAGTCAGAAACCTAGTTGGTTTGTAAATCTGCTCATGAAAATCCCATTTCTAATAGCAATCCCCATTCCTATAACAATTTACAGCTATAAATGTATGATGTAAATTAGAAATTTCTTCCAAATTGTCAAAAGCTGATGAAGTTGAACCCCCTGATTCAGTTATGAAGTTATGAAGCAGAAACACTGAGCTTGTTATCTACCCTATATAAACAACTAACATAAAATAAATGTATTATAGAATCAGAATCTCAGCGTTAGAAAGGACCCCTTCAAAGAGGCAGCTCATTCCCCACTGGAAAAGCATTCCTTCAGTAACAGAGGCAGTGTGGTCCTTTAGTAAGACAAACACATCTGAAGGAACTGGATTCAAATCCCACTTTTGTTTTTTGCTATCCACATGAGCTTTTGCAAGGATCTTCAGGATTCCATTTCCTCATCTCTCCAATAAGGAAATGGGACTGAATGGTCTTTAATGTCTCTTCTATCACCAAATCTATGACCCTTGACAAGGGTCATCCAGCCACCACATAGTGATAAAGTGTGGAAAAGCTCACTCTATTTGTAATAAGATCTCTTGGTCTTTACTTTCTCTTCTCTGAAACTAATACCAGTTGACTTTAATTCTGCTCTTTGAGGCAAGGAAAATAAGATTAACCTCTATTTCTAGTTCCTGCTTTTCAAATATTTGAAGACAGCATGTTATGCTCATCATCTTTTCACTAATTGCTAGCATTTATATAGTATCTACTATATATGTAAGGCACTGTGCAAGTGCTCTATAATTATTGTTTTATTAGATCTTCACAGAAACCCTGGGAGGTAGAATCTTTTTTACTTTACAGATGAGGAAACTGAGGCAAACATAAGTTAAGTGATTTGCCAAGGATCATAGCTAGTATGTGATTTGAACTGTGCTACCTATCAATTTCTCTAATCCCCCCATCAATAGGATCACTCACCTCCAGCCCCAAACCTACCATGTTCAAGCTTATCCCATAGGAGTACTACTGAGGATTTAGCAATCTTTTCCCCACCCCTATGTATGTAGATTTTATTTTTTTTATGAACATCTGAGTATCTCTCAATTCTCCCCCAAAAAAGTCTTCTTTAAGAATCTGACTCAAGGTGGGCTCATTACAACAATCTCCAGGGCAAGTGAGCTACTCTGATGGTGGTTTTCAGCTGTTAATGCCAGCCAGGTGTTTCCTCATCTTTCCCCAACAGCTCATTCTGCTGCTGTAGCTGCAAGAGCAAGCTTTTCCAGTGCAGAAAAAAGCTAAAGAAGAAATGTGGCTCCTTTGCAGAAGACTCCTAAGGGTCCCCCATGCTTTTCTTTACAGGAAGGTGAAAGGGAACAATTCTATCTGGAAATAAAGGAAAGAGGAAGGAAAATAATGGATGGATTGTTTTGTTTGACTATGCTCAGTGCAGTGATTGTGATGAATACTCACTGGGGTCCAAAATGAAATAATAAAGTCTACAGGCAAGATGTTTTGAAAAAAAAATCCTGCAATAGAGAGAAAATATAAAAAATATTCAAGCAAAGGAGAAGACTGAAGAACACTGATGGGGATGAGAGAGGGGGGAAGCTAGGAGTGAGAAATTCAATCAATCAGCCCACAAGAATTTATTGAATTCCTCCTTACTGGACACTGTGGCAAAGAAAGGAACAGAATAATGCACTTGGTATTTTGCAGAGCTGGGTCCCTAGAATTAAAGACAGAAAACCAGGGTTCAAAGAGCAGCTATTCTACTTATTAAGTAAGTGGACAAGTTTTCTCCTTTGCAAACTGAAAGGAATTGGATTCTCTCCCTACTTTTGTTTTTCAGAATCCCCAACTATACTCAAGGCTTAAATTAAATGCCACATTTTGCATTAACACCATTCTTGATTCTTCCCATTGTTAGTACCTTTCTCTCCCCAAATCATTAACTCCCAGCTGTTCTATAAATTAAAAAAAAAAAAAAAAAAACATCTCTCAGCTCGCAGCATTTTCTCTGGCTTTCCCCTTATTTAGAATGCTCTCTCTCAATTCCACCTACTGACCTCTCTGGCTTCCTTTAAGTTTCAGCTAAAATCCCACTTTCTACAGGAAGCCTTCTCTTCCTCCTCTTCATTCTATTGTCTTCTGTTAGTTTCTACTTATCCTGTCTATATTTTATTTGCACCTATTTGTTTGCATATTATCTATCCATTAGAGTGTAAGTTCCTTGAAGGCAGGGATATTTTTGCCTCTTTGTATCCCCAAAGCTTAGCACAGGTCTGGTAGATGCTTAATAAATGTTTATTGATTAATTATATTTATTTTGTACTTACTTATTTGTATGTATACCATTTCCCCCTCCTATTCCTGCACCCCTAGAATATAAGCTCCTTGTCTTCAGGAAGGATTCATTTTCATCTTTGTATCACTAGTCCCTGCACAGTGCCTGGCACATAGTAGGCAGTGAATAACTACTTTTTAAATAAATGGCTACATTATATCGAAGGTCTTTTACATTTCTAAATATGATTTCTGCCATCATACTCTTTTTAAGCTGCCTCATGAGAGACACAATGTTTTCAAAAGAAATGCAAATGTTTAACAACCATATAAAAATGCCCTAGAATGAATAATAAAAATGCAAATCAAAATAATTCAGAGGTTTCACCTCACATGTATTATATGCTGGAAAAAGATGATAAAAGTTGGAAAGCTTCAAAACTATAAATTGTAAAACAAATAAAAAGGAAGTTATACATGAATGGTCCTGCTTTTGGACTATGAAGAACATTTCTTTATGTTCTCAAATATAGTCAAGGTGGTGATTTTTTTCTGTTTTATACACACACACATACACAATATATATACAATATTTATATTTATACATATACACATATGTGTGTGCCCCCATGTGTGTATACATAGAAATGTGCATGTATGCATATGTTATTATAGACATAGATAGGTGAAATGGTAAAGGTTGGGCCTGGAGTCAGGAAGATTCAGCCTCAAGAGAAATTAGCCTCAGGCACTTACTAACTGTGTGACTTTAAATATGTCACTTAGCCCTCTTTGTTTCAGTATGTTTACCTATAAAATGAACTGGAGAAGGAAATGACAAACTACTGCAATATCTTTACCAATAAAATCACAAATGGGAATCACAAAGGATCATAATGAACTAAAATCACTGGACAACAAACATACATATATATATATATATATATATATGTGGATGTTTGTATGTGTATATATATGTATACACATACACATGTACATAAATATGTGCTACAAGACAGTTTAGCTAAGAAAAATATGGGGCAGCAGCTTGCAGGAATGGTCAGAGCTTTTTGTTTTTATTTTTGGATAGAGAGACATGGATGTGTTTGTGGGCAGCAGAAAAGGAGCCAATAACGAGGGAGAGATGGAGGATTTAAGAGACAAGGGGCAATCTACTTTGACATTCTGTGAATCTACGATTCTCAAAAGCTTAGATTTGTAAAGATTTGAAAGCAAGGGAAGGAAATAGTTAATGATTAAGAGGCAAAATAATTCAACAAATATGAAATGATTTTTGATGACAAAGATAGGCATTTGGGGCTTTTCATTCACACATCCTGAATGCTGTCAGAAAGCTATCTGTTATACTTCTAGCCCTTGACTCTGCTCTTTTCAAAGGTAATCTCTAGGGGCCCGAGTTAAATCACACACATTCTTCTACCCATTCCTCATCCCAACAGTTAAATACAGCTGAAATGAATCTAGTTATAATTAATATCACAGGCAAGTCTTGAAATGGAAGCTCAACACATTAAGTGCCTGTGATTTCTTCCACTATCAAATTACAATTTAGAATAGTTTATAGTCTGAGAGAGCTGCCTAAAACATATTAAAATATACTAGTAAACATTAGAGGCAAGATTTGAACCGTCGGTGTTTTTTTTTCAACTCCAACCCTCTAGTTATCATTCTATGTTGCTTCTTAATCTAGAATAAAGGAAAAGAAAATTCATTAAAAAGCGTAAAATGTAACCTGAGGAAATGGAAAGGTTATGAATTGTACAGGGTCATACAGCCAGGATTTGTCATAAGAAAAAATTGAACCCAGATCTTCCTGGCTGACTCTTTAACCACTACATTGCAATGTCTCTCATATCTCATTGATTAGATATTAATTGTTTACATCTATTTATTTGTTTTCTTATTTTAAGTATGGAAAAAAGGGATGAAGGAAGGAGAGAGAGGAAGGATAGAAGGAAAGAAAGAAGGAAGGAAAGAAGGAGGGAAGCAAAGAGGGAGAGGGGGAAGGAAGGGAAAGAAGAAAGGAAGGAGAAAGAAAGGGAAGGGAAGCAAGTAGACAAAGAGGTAGAGGGGGAAAGTAAGGAAGGGAGAGAGGGAGAATGAGGAAAGGAGGGAAGGTAGAAAAGAAGGAAGGGAGAGAAGGAGGGGAGAGAGGGAAGGAAGGAAGGAGGGAGGGAAGGAATAGAAGAAAGCAGGGATAGAGGGAGGGAAGAAGGAAGGGAGAGAAGGAAGGAAGAAAGGAAGGAAAGCAAGTAGACAAAGAGGGAGAGGGGAAAATAAGGAGGGGAGAGAAGGAGGAGGAGGAAAGGAAGGAAAGTAGGAAAGAAGGAAGGGAGAGAAGGAGGGAGAAAGGTAGAAAAGAAAGGAGGGAGCAAGGGAGAGAGGAGAGAGAGACAGGGAAGGAAGGAAGGAGGGAGGGAAGGAATGGAAGAAAGCAGGGGTAGAGGGAGGAAAGAAGGAAGGGAGAGAAGAAAGGAAGAAAGGAAGGAAAGCAAGTAGACAAAGAGGGAGAGGAGAAAATAAGGAGGGGAGAGAAGGAGGAGGAGGAGGGAAGAAAGGAAAGAAGGGAGAGAGAGGAGAAGGAAAGGAAGGAAAGAAGGACAGAAGGATGTAGGAAGGAATGAAGGGAGGGACAGAGGGAATATCAGAGGAGAGAGGGAGGGAGGAGGAAAGGAGGAAGAGAAAAAGGAATGGAAGAAGAAGGAATAAAAGAAGGTAGACAGAGGGGGAAAGGGAAGTAAGAAGGGAGAGAGGGAGGAGAAAGGAAGGGAGGGAGGGAGAGGGAAGAAGGAAAAGAAGAAGAAAGAAAGGAAAGATTATGTGTTTATTATGTACTAAGTAATGTGCTAAATAAACACTAAAGATATAAGCACAAGCAAACAAGGCAGACCCTGCCCCAAAGAAGTTATATTCTAAAGAGAAGACAATACATAAAGTTGGAAGAATATAGAAAAGGTTCACATGAATATGGAAGTAGCTTTAGAGTATGTGGTAACTTGAGCTCCAGACTAGGTACGTCAAAGGCTCACATATAAGAGCCCAGGGTCCCAGAAGCCAGTGGTCCAGCTTGTAGAGAGAGAAGGATGAGGACAACCAGAATTCAAACAGCAGATTTGCTAGAAAGTATGTTAGCCTGAAACATAGAACAGATGTGGCTCTGCTCCAGGAAGCGGGAAGGTGGCTCTCTCTTCCCATATTCACTCTTCCCATATTCCCATATTCACTCTCTTCCCATATCCCTTCACTATATCATATTACTATATAATCTGAATATCTCTATAACATTTTTATTAGGGAAAGTGGACAATCACGTGTTGGATACATTAGTGGGAATTTTATTTTCATGTATGGATTGTGGACTAGTCAGCTACCAACTTCCAACTCTCAAATCTCCTTTCATATGTGTGTATATGCATATTTATTTCTGTGTCTATATACACATATGTATTTATAATGTGTATATATCCCCAGTACTTGGTATAGTGCTTATAAAAGGAGTACAGACTTTCTAAAGTACTTCTGGTAGCTTGATTCATTGATTTCAGAGCCTAACCTTATCTCTATCGCCAATTGGAGATCATCCCTCCCTACCGTTGCTCAGCACAATTGCACCCTTGATTGGACTGTCTCTTTTTGCTATCAATGCTCCCCATTCCCAACAGTGGTTTTATTGTTATTGTTTTTACTTTTTTGTCCTATGTTACAACATCACTAGCTACAGCTCTGGCTATAGCTGTTATGTCTCACTGTCCAATATTATCTCATGGAAGGCCATTGTAGCTTGAAGCCAATTGATCTATTAATCCATCAGATGCCTGACTGTCTCAGCCTCTGTCCCCTTTCACACCTTTGCAGATCTCAATTAGCACAGTGTTTATTATTGAGAAAATATACATGTCCCGGTGGCCACTGGGGAGGCAAATTAACAAGTTGCTTACCCGAAGTTCAACAAAACATTTGCAATGAAACGGATCCCTGCAGATGGAACTCAGAATAGATTGATTCTGAAAAGATTTTTTATCTCCTGGTATGAAAGGAAAACAGCATTTGAAACCTACGTGACAAACGCCTCATTAGAGGCAACATGACATTCTACAGCTTGTGCTTTCACCAAAATGCTCATTTCCACACAAGCTCCAAGGCTTTTGCAGAAAAAATCAATGGGAGGGGGGACAATTTCCTAATTTAATTGCCTACATGCTGGATATTTGTTTTGTGCCTAGCTCTTGCTTTGTTGCTGCAGTCAGACCAGGAATAACTTTCTGCTTTAAAGTAAGAGGGGCCCTATTACTGTTCCCTGTGACTCCTTGAATTGCCCTATGATCTAGCTCCATTGTCCCCTCCCTGAGCTTTCTTTCCATCAGCAAAGGAAAGCTTTACTTCTGTGCCCTCCTCACAAAAGTCCATCACTGAGGCACTTCCCTTTCTCTAGCATCACTGCTTCTTCATTGAGATGCAGGTAACGCCCGAGTACCAAAGGCTGCAGTGCATCATTAAAGTGCTGGGAAGACAAACAGCTCTCAGGCTGCATACCAAGTGGCGTTGCATTTAACTGCATCATTTTATTAGGAATGCACCCAGGTCTGCCACTGGGAGCCACTTGTGTGAAATATGCCAGGAGAATAGATCCTTGCTAATTATGGCACATGCATATTTCAGAGCTTGCCTTCCTCCGGATGCAGTAGTGTGGTACCCATAAAAGGACGTCTGAGAGCCAGATCCTGCTTGTAACTGGGCAATAGCCAGATAAGCTGAGAAGAGAGAGAAGTTTGGTACATTTCACTTTAGATTGTTTTCCTTTTGCTGCCATAGTTTTTTAAGTAATTATATCAGTGCTGGTGTGAGTATTTGCCAAAAGACAAGTCACTACCTACATACAGCTGAATGCAGACACCATCACAGGACAGCAAACTTGCATTTAAGAATTTCTTTCCCATAATTCCCATTGCTTTTCTTCATTCCCATCTCCCTGAGCTTAAAAATGGCATTACAGCAACTTAGAGACTTGAATTCTTTAATAATAGTCACTAGTATTTACATAACACTTAGTAATGAAATAGATAAATGGATAAAAATGCTTTTAAAACAATGAAGTGCTATATAATTGTCTATTAATATTATTACTTATAGTAGGAGAAGGAGGAAAAGTAGAGGAGGTGGAGGAAGAGAAGAGAGGAGACAGTCACAAGATGCTTCAAAATCTTATTACATGATAATTTTATTATATATTAAAAGGAATGGCAAGTTGTATATAATAGAATTGCAATTTCATGTCAGTTTCAGAAACTATTTTCTAGTCTATTTGGTTATGAAAAGGCTTGTTTTATTTCTTAAGCTCAGAATAAAATGAATTAAATTTTAAAAATAAATCACAAGCACATTTTTTTTTTTAAAAATGAAATAAAGTATAGAAAGTTGACTTGGAATCGGAGTTAAGTTCAAGTCCTTTCCAAAGAAAGAACAATATTGGCTAAGTGATCCTGGGCGAGTCATTTAACTTTTCAGTGCCTTTAATAGACTCTCTAAGACCATCCAGTGCAGACAAGTCTTTTGTCTAAAAATAGTTTCCTCATAAGGAGTTACCTAACCTGTGAATTTGCACATCCAAAGAACTATCCCCTGCCCAAAAGAAAATATTTGCAAAATGCTTTACAGATATCTCATTTTATCCTCACAATTCTATCAGGTTTGTATTATGTGATGAGTTCATTTCTTCATCCCATGTATTATTTTCCACTTTTCCTTCAAAATAATTCTGTAAGTATTTATTATATATGTATACATCATATATGTGTGTGTATGTATATGTATATACATACACACATATAGTGTCTTCTCAAGTAGAATATAATCTCCTCTAAAGTGAAACCTATTTCACCTTTATCTTTGTATAATCAGTACCTAGAATAGCAACTGGCACACAGTAGGTGCTTATTACATTTCTACTGATTTTTTTTTTTCCTTTTTACCAGTGAAGTCCTTGAAACTCAAGGACCTTATGACTTGCCCATTGTCAGTTTTCCAGAGGCAGAGGCTGGATTTCAACCCATGTGGTTTTTCTCCCTATAACTAAATACAGTGGTTTTTCCAATATACCCAACCATCTCTTCTAAGTCCCTTACGGCTTAGGATACACACACATGCACATACACACAGACAGATAGACAGAAAAGGAGAGAAAGAGAAAGAGAGAGAAAAGCACTGTTACCTGCTTGAAGACTGAGTTGTATAGCACACAAGTGACTGGTTTTTCATGACTTGTAACCTTTTTGCTGGTCTCATTTTTCATCACCAAAAACGTTAGCTGGTTATTGAAGGCAATAAAAAGCCGACCGTGAGCTTCATCAAAGTGGAAGAGACATTTGAACTCCTGACTCTTTGTAAAAGGACAAGCCATCCTTTGAATAGAGAGCTGATGTTGGATATCCCAGAGTCTCAACACCTAGATGAACAGTGAGAAAAGAATAGTGAAAAATAATTACCAGGTCACTGAACTGACTACAATCCATCATCCCAAACCATTCTATAGTACCATGGATAGGGAAAGAGTATGAAACTAATTTTACCAACATAGAGAACTCTTGATAATGATATTTCTTCTATCAATGGACCTTCTCTGCAACTTATAGTCATGAATAAACATGTACCATCGGTATTTTCTACTACTGGTGTTGAACTAACAACAAAGACTTGTTAAACACTTAGGACCATGGGCTTATTCAGCTAGAAGTAGAAGAAACCTAAGAGATCATCTAGTCCATTCCCTTTATTTCATAGTTAAGGAAACTAGAATTTAAAGAAGTGAATTTAATAATAGATCTGGACCTTGGATGCAGGTTTTTTTATTCCAAATATAGCCTTTCTTTCTGCTGTACCTAGTTAGCAATGGATAACATGCTATATGCTTAAAAAAAACTGTTGTTTGGGACCCACAAATGAAAAAATCCCTGCCTATAAATGTATTACATGTATTATAAATTTAGCCTTTTCTATAAAAAAGATGGTCTTTTCTAGTTCACCAAATTTGATTCAAGTCAACAAGCATATGTAAAAATGTTTAAGTGAAGGTCAAAATTAGAGTCAAATTTAGGGTTACCCTCTGTGTTAAAGAACTGGGACTACAAAAACAAGGATGAAACAGTCTCCTCCATCAAGGAACTTGCATTCCACTAAAGGTTTTCATTATATCCCTGTCACCAAACACAGTGCATGGAAGACAGGAAGTATTTAATTAGTACTACTTGATTGATTGATTTAAATATTGGGCTTTCACTTATTTGATCCCTCCTTTCTGCCATCTAAGATACTGGCCAGTTCACATTAGGACTCTTTCCCTTAAAACAAAATTATGCTTCAGATAGACATTGAACAAGTATAGAATTAGCTATAGCAGAATGGATAAAAACCTGGATTCTAATCTCACCTATAACACTTAACTTTTCATATGCACATAAGAAAATTGTTTTATCTCTATGCATCTATGCATCTATAGCATATAGATATGCTATATCTAGTATCTTTCTAAGACTTCTTTAAATCATCATGGGGTTTGATTAGTGAGAAAGAGAAGGTTCCCACACTGGGATTTCCCCAACTGAAAAAATCACACATCTTTTGCTGATCTGGCACATCAGTCAATTAACAAGCATTCATTAAGGACTTCCTCTGTTCCAAGTATTATGCTATAGGCATTAGGATTCTGAACATATGGATTAAGATATGAAACAGAACCTAATCTCAAATCCTCTCTTTCCTATAGGGAAAAGAATCCTTAGACATATGGGGATGTACAAAGTAACACATGAAAACTTGAGGTGATAGGCATTAATTGGGGGGGGGGTGTTAGGAAAAAAAACTTTACTTTGCATGTAAGATGAGCTTTGAAGGAAATTAAATATTCTAAGGTAAAGAGGGAGCACATTCCAGACACTGTGAGACAGGCTGTGCAAAAGTCCAGATACAGATGGTAGAATATTGTATGAAAAAAAAAAAAACAGAAAAAAAGTTAATTTGGACCAAAGAGCCAGTCCACTATTATGTATTAAACATTTATTATTAAATATTATTGTAAACATAAACTTCTAGGCACTGTGCTAAGCACTTGGAATACAAAGAAAAGCAAAAAAAAAAAACTCAAGGAGTTGTCTAATGGGGAGACAACATGCAAAACAATGAATTAACAAAGTATATACAGATGGAAATGATAGTAATATTGGAATGAAGGCACTAAGATTAAGGACACTGGGGAAAGACTTCTTGCAGAAGATGCAACTCCAATGGATGCTTGAAAAAAAAAAAAGTCAGGAAAGCTAATAGACAGAGGTGAGGAAGAAAGATTTACAGATAAAGGGAGATAATCAGAGAAATGCTTCCAGAGTTATGTTCCTGAGGCAAGTAGGTCTTGAAGATCACAAGATGGGAAACTAATTTTTCAAGCGGTGTCCATCCATAGGAATCATAATAGTGTGGAACCCTAGATGGTATAATGAATAGACAGGTGAATTTAGAATCTAAATTTAAATTCTGTCCAGATACTTGTTAGTTATATGACCTTAGGCAAGTGATAATCTCTCTAAGCCTGTTTTTTGTCATCTGTAAAAAGGAGATGGTAATAATAGTTTGCTTACCAGAAGCTCAATTTATGATATATGTCAAAATTTTGCAGATTTAAAAGTGCTCTAAAAACGGTAGTATTGTTATTTGGAAGGGAATGTAGAGGGTATCTTCATACCAAACTAAGGATGCCCTTTTGACTGTCCTAAAAATTGGTCATTCAGCCTTTTTCTAAAATCCTCTAGTAAGGGAGAAACAATTGCCTTCCAATCTGCTTTTGCAAAGCTCTGATTGGTAGAAAGTTTTACCTTACACTTAGAAGTAATTTTTCTCTCTCTGACTTCCACCAAGTACTTCAGGTTTCACCCCCTGTGGCCAAGCAAAGCAAGTCTAATATTTCTTTGCCATGGCAGCTTTTCAAATATTTAAAGGAAGCTAAACTCACCCTGAGTCATCTCTCCTCAAGGATAGATGACTCCAATTTCTTTAATCAATCATCCTATTTCAGGGTCTGAAAGCCCTGCACCATCCTTTGTTGCCATCCTTGGGACTCTATCCAGTTTGCCAAAGTTTTTCATAAATGTTGAATACAAAATTGAATGCAATTTTCCAAAAGTTTTGTCAACAGAAGAGACTACAGTGAGACTTCCCCCTCCCTCATTCTGAAATGACAATTCTCTCTCTTTTTTTTGTACAAGATTTCTATTTTACATTTTATTTTTCCCAGTTACATATAAAACAATTTTAAACATTTGTTTTTAAAACTTCGAGTTACAGATTTTTCTCCCTTCCTTCCTGTACATCCCATCCCCATTGAGAAGCCACATGTGAAGTTATGCAAATATTTTCATAAAAATCATATTATAAAAGAAAATATATTTCCTCCTTTCTCCTCCCAAAAAATCCCTCAAGAAAAATAAAGTTAAAAGTATGCTTCAGTCTTTATTCACACACATTCAGTTCTTACTCTAGGTATGGATAGCATTTTTCATCATAAGTCTTTCAGAGTAGTCTTGGATCATTGTATTGTTGAGAATTGCAAAGTCATTCACAACCAATCATTCCACAATGTTGCTCTTATATTTTACACAGTACAGTGAGCTTTGCATGAGTTCAATGAGGACTTTCCAAGTTTTTCTGAGAGGATTCTGCTCATCATTTCCCATAGAACAATAATATTCCATCAGAATCATACCTTACAATTTATTCAAGACATTCCTCAATTGAATGGTGATTCCCTCAATTTCCAAGTCTTTGCTTTGAAAAAATTGCTTCTAGAAGTACTTTTGTACACATAGGTCTTTATACTTTTTAAATCTAGGCATATATGGTATTGTATATAATGGTATTGGTAGATCAAAAGGTATTCATAATTTTATAGCCCTTTGAGCATAGTTCCAAAGTACTCTACAGAGTGGCTAAATCATTTAAAATTCCACCAACAATGCATTAATGTCTCATTTTCCTCAGTTTCTATTCAACATTTTTCATTTCTCTCCTCTGGCCCATTAATCAATCTAATAGGTATGAGATGATACCTCAGTATTGTTTTAATTTACAGTTCTCCAATCAATAGTGAGTTAGAACTTTTTTTTTCTTTTTTATTCTATAAATAGTTTGATTAGTTCATCTGAGAACTGTTCATATCTTTTGATCACATCAGTTGTAGAATAGCTGGTTTTTATATAAATTTGACTCCATTCCATATACACTTGAAGAATGAGGTCTTCATCAGAGAAACTTGCTCCAATTTTTTTCACAATTATTATTGCTAATTTTTATTTATTCTATCATTTCTCTCATTTCACCTTGTCCCTCCTCAAAAATGTTTTGCTTCTGACCACCCCCTTCCTCAATATGCCCTCCCTTTTATCAGCCTTCCTCCCTTCTAATAGGAGGGGAAAAGCCAGTACTGATGAGAATAAAGTTCACTCACTCACCCTTTTCTCTTCCCCTTCCCCTCCACTGTAAAAGCTATTTCTCACCTCTTTTTGTTGTACACAATTTACACCATTCCACTTATCTCTTCCCCTTTCTCCCAGTACATTCCTTTCTTACCCCTTAATTTTATTTTTATATATTATTCCTTCATATTCAACTCATTTCTTCCATCTATCTATATATACTGCTTCTAACTTCCCTAATAATGAGAAAGTTCTAATGAGTTGCAAATATCTCCTCTCGTGTAAGAATGTGAGCAGATAAGCCTTACTAAGTCCATATGAGTTCCCTTTCCTGATCAGTCTCTTATCCTTTTCTTAAGACCTGTATTTGAAAGTCAATTTTTAATTCAGCTCTTTTCTTTTCATCACTTATGTTTGAAATTCCCATATTTTGCTGAATACTCACATTTCCCCCTGAGGGATTATACTCAGTTTTACTGGGTAGATGATTTTTGTTGTAATCCCAGCTTCATTGCTCTCTGGAATATCATATTCCAAGCCCTCTGATCCTCTAATATAGAAGCTGCTGAATCTTGTGCCATTCTGATTGTGGCTCCACTATACTTGAATTTTTTCTTTCTTAGTGTTTGAAATATTTTTTTCCTCCATCTGGGAGTTTTAGAATTTGACTATAATATTCCTGGAAAGTTTTCATCTGGGGATCTCTTTCAGTAGGTGATGAGTGGTTTTCAATTTCTATTTTGCCCTCTGGTACTAGAACATCAAGGCAGTTTTCCTTGATAATCTCTTGAAAGATGATGTACAGGCTCTTTTTTTTAATCATGACTTTCAGGTAGACCAATTTTTTTTAATTCTCTTTCCAAGAAAGTTGTTTTTTTCAATGAGATATTTCATATTGTTTTCTCCTTTGCCCATTATTTTGGTTTTGTTTTGTTGTTTCTAGATTTCTCACAAAGTTATTAGCTTCTATTTGATCAAATTTCATTTTTGAGTAATTAATTTCTTCAGTAAGCTTTTGTACCTCTTTTTTTCATTTGCCCAATTTTGCTTTTTAAGGCATTCTTATTAGCTTCTTGTACTTTCTTTTCTATCATTCTCATTTCTCTTCCCAATTTCTCCCTTAAATCTCTTAGTTGACTTCCAGAATCACTTTTGAGCTCTTTCATGGCCTAAGACCAATTCTTATTTTTCTTGGAGACTTTGGATGTAGGAGCTTTGATTTTGTTATTTTTTTTTCTGAGTGTGTGTTTTGAACTTCCTTGTCACCATAGTAATTTTCAATGACCAGAATCTTTTTCTGTTATTTACTCATTCTTCCAGTGTATTACTAAGCTTTTAATACTTCATCAAAGTAGGACTCTGTTTCCAGAGTAGAGGGTACAATGTTCCTAGCTTCAGGGAGTTTATATAGCTCTTTTTGGAGATCCTTTTGGTTTTCAGTTCTTCAAAGGTGGTATGATCCAAAGAGATCCTTGTGCTCTGGTTTGTAAGTGACTACAAGCACTCCTTTATGCCCTAGATCTATGAGGAGGGTCCCTGATCCACACTGGCTATAAACTCTAGTGTGTTAGTGCTCCTCCTTGCCCTTGGAACTGTGCACAAGGGTTGTGTCCTGGATCTGCGTATGGCCAAAACAATAGAGTCCTTTCTCAGTGCTAGTAAAGAGACTTCCTTCTGACAAGCTGTTCAACCCTCCTACTGTCTGTGGACTGAGACCTTAGGAAGTCAACACTGCTTCCTCCTGCCATCACTTCTGCCATTGCCTCCACTACCATAGCTGCTGCTGCAGCCTCTGCTAATTTAGGGGTTCCCAAAATATCCACTTTATATTTAGTTTTGCTAAGTATACTACAAATCTGGCCTTGTTTTATTCTTTTGCTGGTTGTCTATACTTGAGAAAGTAACAAAGAACTTATCAATAGATTAAACTGAAAATTATTACATTGCCTTATTTTCTGAGAGCCAATTGTTAAATATCTATTAGCAGACATCTGAATGTAGAAATAATGCTAGAGTTAGAGGCAAAAGACAATGTCACATCTGACATTTTTTAACATGGGTAAGTAAATTCCACTTTCTGAAATCTCAATTTTCTCATCTAAAAAATGAGAATAACAACATTTTCATATCTACCCTATAGCTTTTTGTGTGGCTCAAATAATTCACATCAAATGGTTTGTACATCTTAAAACTCTATAATAACAATCATTATTGAAGTAATTAATATACTCAGATAATATGGGTGATGAGTTAGGGCATAAGGAAAACCTAGGTTCAGGTCCCATCTTTTACATATACTAGTTGCATTACTACAGGCAAGTCATTTAAAATCTGTATGTTGCTAGCAAACCTTTAAGAATTTAATTTGCAGAGTTAATGTTGAATTGTATTGACAAGGTAGTTACCCTCCTGACAATGAAATCATCTACACCATGGAAATTCAAGATCTAGCGCTCCCCCCACCAATCCAATATTTTTGTTTTTATCATTGTCATTCACTCTTTTCAATTGTGGCAGGCACTTTGTAACACAATTTGGGATTTTCTGAGCAGAGATATTGGAGTGGTTTGTCATTCAGAAAACTGAGTCAAACAGGATTAAGTGATTTTCGCAGGGTCACACAGCTAGTAA
This sequence comes from Antechinus flavipes, assembly GCF_016432865.1. Taxonomy (NCBI): domain Eukaryota; kingdom Metazoa; phylum Chordata; class Mammalia; order Dasyuromorphia; family Dasyuridae; genus Antechinus; species Antechinus flavipes. Next base: position 25,370,936 of record NC_067400.1, read on the forward strand.
GTATCTGAGGTCACATTTGAACTCAGGAAGATGAATCTTGTTGATTCCAATTCCAATGTTCTATCCTTTGCATCAGCTAGCTGCCCCAAATCCAAAATTATCTCTATTGATTACCTTATGTACACCATTAGAAGTATATTGCAAACTATAAAATACTATTATAATGCTAATGACACTTTTTATTGTTTATAATTGAAACCCTTATGCTAGATGTGGGCTGACCAACACAGAGTCCAGTAAGACAAGATTCTCTACAGGTACTTTCATGACAGCTTTGGTTCATTGTTCTATCAGCCTAGGAAACCTTCCTGCAAAAGAAATGAGTTTTGTTTTATTGGACCTGTTTTTACTAAAAGATGCTACATCCTGCTGCTCATTTCATTTTTTGCTGCATCAGATGATAGTCATAATCAAAGAAATGGTGGGGGGGAGGGTACCTTCTGTCTTAGAAACACAAATTCTACAAGAACCAAGATCCTCCAATTATGGATTTGAAAAGTGGCACAGCTTCAAATCTGTAAATAATCAGTGATTTTCAAGTGCTCCACTTGAGGGATGAAATGATGGCCCTGGATGTGTCCTGTTACTATGACGACTACTTACTTACCAATATCAGCAAGAATTGTTCTAGGTTTTCATTGTGGTTCCCCTAAGATTGCCTGATTCAGTATCATGTCTCTACAAAGAAGTGGAAACTAACCCTCAGTTCAAGTTCAACAGCCTGAGGTGTAGTTTAACATACATTAACTATAACTCAACAGCATTAATGGAGTATCATTTTGCCAGAGTCATTTTCCATTTTGTTGCCAACATAAATTACTTCAGTTTTAATATTTCATTGACGTTTAGTCCCATGAATTAAATGAAAAATTAAAAATGGATGAGCCGTCACCTCACTCGTATGCTTCAGGTACTTGTAGCATTTTAGCTAGCAGAATCATCCACATTTTTTGGTTTAGTTTATTTAATTATAAGACTACTCTGCATTTATATTGTGCTTTATTTATTTAAGTTGTATTTATTATTCATATATATTCATAATATAAATATTATTTTTTATTTTGTCTTTTTAAATTTCTTTAGAATATTATAGTATAGTAATTTATGGACATGTTAGAGACCCTTCAAATTATTCAAGCAATTTGTACTTGTATATAAGACAAGGCTAGATGGTAGAATTGAAAGAGAGCTAGCTTTGGTGCTACAGAATCTCAATTTACAAACGGGCTCTCTAGTGTGACCTTCAGAATTCAATCAACCTCCCTGGAACTCAGATTCCCCATCTGCAAACAGAAGACATTGAACTAGATGAACTTTAGGGTCACCCCAACTCAGTTATCCAAGAGCTATTTAAAAAACCAAACCAAGAATTGCATCATGTTTGTTCAGTTCCTAGAGTTATAATGGATATCAAAGGCTATTGAAATCCAACTTTGTCATTTTATAGATGAAAAACCTACATCCAAGGAAGCCAAGTCACCAAAATCATATATATAGTCATTATCAGAGACAAGATGTGAGGACATCTTTGGACTCCAGAATCAGTGCTCTTTCCAAAATAATAAATCTTTCTCTACCCATGCACTGAAAATGTCTTCTCATATATACCAAGGATTAATTTGATGGTATATGATGTATATCATTTTGCCCCAGAAAACAATCTGAAGAAGTAAATTTCTCCATGCCATTACATCCTATTCCTTAACTCTTGACCTTTGGTTGATTTTCAGATTTAGGATAAATTGTTTACCATAAGGCTCCCTATCTGTTGGTTTTGCTTTGTTTGTCCACTAGTAACTCCTATCTCTTTTGATTCAAGGAGTAATAGCACCTCAAATTTACATGAAATTTTGAGTCATTTTATTGCAATACAAGTAACCCTGAGAAGTAAACAGTATAAATATTTGATTCCCATTTTACAAATGAGGAAACAGCTTCAGAAAAAGAAATAAAACTTGCCTGTGGCCACACAACTAATACATGGTAAAGAACCAAGATTTAGAATTATCTGACTCTATACAGACAACTGATTAAGAATGATTATCCCATCTATGTGTGTTAATCAATAGGTTTTTTCATTGACTATATTCTTTTTCCATTTCCACAAACTTAGACTTATGAAAAACTCCCCAAAAAAGACTCTCTTGATAACAAAGCATGGATTTAACTCAGTAGTAGAGAGCTTTGTTGTGTATTGTGAAGGCATAAAGGATGAGATTACAGAGCACTTATCAAAGTGAGATGAATTTCTACTAATGTGAAGGGAAGAATGACAAGCTCCATCAGTACATAATGACTTAGAAATCAAAGCAAAAATACCCTGGTAAAGTGACCTCCAGAAAAAGCAGTATTGTCTTTTATTGCCAATGATTGTAGTAGGAGATTCAGCCTTTTTCTAAGGGTCACTTTCATTCACTTTTAAAAGGATAAAAATTACATAAAGGAGCCCTGTTGAGAAACTAGTTCTATGTGTTTTTATTTCTGTACATCTTTGGATGTATAAATGATGCTGGGCAAAGCTTCAGGGATAAACTCCTGACAGATTATGTGTGTGTGTGTGTGTATGGTTGTGTGACAACCAGTATAGAAAGGTTCCAAGAATATCCTCAGATTTCACAGATTTCAACTGGGAGGGTCCTCAAAGGGCATTTAGACCATTCCCCCTTTTACAAATAAGGGAACTGAGGCTCAGAGATGCTAAAGATTTTGCCCATAGCTAAGTGACTGAGTTACTCATAATTGGAGCCAGGTCTTCTGATACTAAATTCAGCTCTCCTTCCACTCTACCACAGTCAGTCACAGAGAAATGAGCATTGTCAGCCACCAGCATTCTCATTAAAGAAAATATATAGACAGGTTATGATTTGTGACAGACCATGCCAAGGAAGTAAAAATTCTTAAATGTTTAAATAGTTCATAAGATTACATATATGCATGCATATGTATGTGTATATATATATATAAACATATACATACATGTACATATATATGTATTATTTTAAATAGATACAAACCTTAAAGTGCTTCATAAATACTAATTGGTATTATTAAATTGATAATACTATATCAAAATAACATGATATATCAAAACCTTATGCATATTTATAATTATATCTATAATTTATTATAACATATTGATGATTTTATTACCATGGTGCTCATATAATTATATTAATAATATAAGCTTGTTTTATAGAGTGTTTGGAGGATTAAAAGTACTTTACAAAATAATACCTTATTTTATCATCACAATAACCCTGAGAGAGAGAGTGCTTTTTCTATCCCCATTTTACAGATGGGAAAACTGAGATAGAGAAAGATTAAGTGACTTGCCAAGGGTGAGATAGCTGTGTCTATAGTCATATTTTAACTCAGATTAACTCCACTCTATCCACTGCATTACCTTATTGCTTATTATAAATGTTTCTTTATCTGTTCGTATGTTGCATTTAGTTGCGTTTCTATTTGGTCCATTACAAGGTAATTCCTTTGAAAGAAGATTCTGTGTTCTAGCTAAATATTTTCAATGCCTAGCACATAAATAAAAAGTGAGAGGGGAGAGAATCAATATATAGCACTTATTATATACCGGGAACTATAAAGAGCACTTTTCAAATATCTCCTATGATCTTCACAACAACCCTGAGAGGTAGATCCTATTATAAAAGTACTCGAGAAATGATAGATTAATTTAATAAATCTACTTTTACAGATACAAAATATACTTAAAGTATTTTAATGCAAATAAAATATCTATCTTTTATTTCACTTTCCCCCCAAAATAAAACAAACAGCCTCTATTAAGTCAGATTCATTCAAAGAGTCATTGCAATGTCAATTAGTATAAATAATGTAATAGTATAGGAAAACAACAACAACAACCTCAGCCACAATCTCATGTGATTTGGACTCCATTAGCTTCCAAGACCAGGAGGATAAGCAACACATTTTGATCTGCACTCAGAAGATCATATTTGGAGATAAGTGTTTAGTTCTGTAGACCACTCACTCAGTAGCAAATCCCAATTGTTTAGGTTTTCCAATGTATTCCGAATGTCCACTTATTGGGAATGATGGAATCAATAACCTCAGATTTTTATTCCAACTTTGACATTCTGTAACTTGCCAAAAGCATATGTCAGTAACTGCCAGAGCTAAATGACAAATTCAGGGCTTACCTAACTAATTCCAAGCATGTTTTCTATTACATCAAGTTCTAAAATGTAGTCACCTAAGTGTAAGATATTTATTGCTAAATTCTGGCTCCCCCATGGTAATGACACCATGAAATTAGTATTTTAAGATTTGCAAAATGGTTTACGTAAGTTATTTCATTTAATTAATGTCACAAAACATATTGTTTTGAAACAAACACTTGAAGGGCAGAGTCAATTTAAATGTCAAGAAGCCATAAATTTATTTTCCCCCAAGTATCTTTGGATTTACCATTTAAATACAACAGCCAGCAATGTGGTTTACTGGGTGAACAGTAGGTCTCTTTGTCACAAAATCTTCACTTAAGATTGTATCACTATATCATTGTATCACTGGCAACACAACCAAAGGCAAATCATATGGCTTGTCAGTACTCTAGACAACCTTCTATTATAATTCTCTCAATTGCAGAGCAAGAGCTAACCTATATGGGTAAAGGTAAGGATCATGAAACTGGTTCCTATGTTATTTACTAGGCAACTCTCTAAAATAATAACTTTCCAAAAAAAGGGCCAACCTCCATTGATAGGAGTTCTTTCAGCCAAGAAATTTCTGTAGCACTTAAAACACAGGTCCAATCCCTATCCCTATTCCCTAGAGCCAACCAAATACCATACTGCCCAAGATTGAGTAACATCCAAACACAAAACACATACATGGCAATCTTGGCGGTTCAGTTAATAAATACAAAAGACATACAAGGCAATCTTTGAAGTTCAGATCTTATGGTAGTAGATCCATGGTAGAGAAAGAGATAAAAATGGGATAGAGAGAAAATGCAGAGAATTCATTGTAGAAATGTAGAAATCTTATTTTGACTTACTTTATCTTTGGAGAAGCTGAAAAGTTGTTTTCGGGCAGTGAAGAATTGCACAGCTACAACAGAGGCTGAATGACCCCACAGAACCCCAGTGGGTTTAGAGGTAACATAGGGATTCCAAAGGCAGACTCTGTGATTAAGTCCAGCTGTTGCTGTTCAGAATTTTACAGAAAAAAAATAATTTTAGAAAATGAATATATATGTATGTATGTATGTGTGTGTGTATATATATATATAAAACACATCATTCTTAGATGGTGTACCTTGTTCTCTCTCTCTCTAATCAGGGCTTCTTAAACTGGATCCATGAACTAGCATTTACTAAGCCTTTACTATGTACCAAGGATGATGTTTGTCTGTGGGACTGTGATTGTGGTCTTTTAAAAAAAAAATTAATAACTATTTTTCAATGTAATTGGTTCTTTTGTAATTTCATATATATCTTTTTTGCATCAAAAAAACATTCTGGGAAGGGATTCAGAGGTTCCCTTAGGCTATCAAAGAGTTGCATATACACACACAGAAAGGTTAATTACCCCTGCTGCATGCTGACTGTTAGGCAACATGGAGAGGAGGAAGGAGCAAAGGAACATGGATGTGGAGACAAATGGGTCTATAAAGATCACCTTGTCCAACCACTTCATTTTGTAGATGAGAAGACTGCAACTGAAAGAGATACAGAGGACTAACCAAGGTCACCCAGGTAGAAGTGGGAGAGCCTGGGTTGGACTCTCTAAATCCTTTAATTACAAAATCAGTGCTGGATTTAAAATCAAGAAAGCTGGGCTCAAATCCAGATCCTGCTGCGGGACCTTGTGCAAATGAGTTTATGTCTCTGTGACTTGGTGTTTATAGCATTTATACAGCCCTTTAAGGTTTGTTAAGCACTTTACAAATATTTCATTTTATCTTCACAGCAACCCTTGCAGGTCAGAGCAATTATTATCCCCATTTTAGCTATCAATGAGGAAATACAGGCAAACAAAGATTTTTCCCATGATAACAAATCCAGTAAGTGTTCAAGGCTGCTCGGCTCTTGCTAACTCTAACTCCAGTGCTCTATCATTAGGTTACCTGGATGCCTTGGTTTCTGCATCTCAAACTATTTGAAAGGGGGAATTTTCATTTTTTTTCTGTGTGCTCACCATCAATCATAATATCTAGCATGTGGACAGTGCTTAGAAAATACATTTTAATTGATTGATCTATAAAATAAAGATGTTGGACTATTAAATGAACTTTATGGTCACTTCCTGTATCAGTTCAGATCAATAAGCAATCCAAATGCAGCCAGGTGTTAAAGTTCAGATTTTTTATTGCTTCCTCCAAAATAGCCCGCTTAGTTTTCTTGGTGGCCCATCTCTCTGCTTGGTTCCAAGAGCTCCCTTCGAATGTCTCCAAATCCAAAGGTTTGTCCTTCAGCCTCCAGCCAGCACAAAGGTGGAAAATGGAATGAATCTGATTTCAACTCAAAGAGTGGGCTTGTGGACTTCTGTATCTCCCAGAGTGCTCCTCTCCAACTCCTGGCAATGTTCCAAACTAACTGACTGAGCCTCTATCAGCTTCTCATATATGATCTCTTAAAGGTTGACTCCTCCTCTGAGAGAAAGATTAAGGGAGGTGTGAATTCACAAAGTTACAAAGTTAACTTTGTGACTCTCCCATATTTATGAACTCCAATGAGGACTTAAATATATTAGTGAGTTAGAGAATTTGCTAAGTACCATGCTAAATTAGGCAACTGACTTATCACTTTGTAAGGATTCAACACCCAGAGAACCTGGATTGATTAGACTTTGTCTTTAAATCCCCAGTACTTATAATAATGACTGGTATACAGTTGGCACTTAATAAATACTTGTTGAATGAACTATAACATTTTCCATTTCTTCATGCTTTCAGAGAGCAGCCTAAATTTCTTATGTCCTACTAAAATGCCACTGTATGCCAACTGGCTAACTGGGAAGTGTGGAGATATTGTCTTTGACAAATGTCAGTTAATTTAAGGGCTACAAAACTGCTGTCCTCATAATAGAGAGACCATAATGAAAGCTGAACACCATAGAGCTGATACTTCTGAATTATGGTCCTAGAGGAAATTTTTGAGAGTCTCTTGGATAGCAAGAAAAACAAATCAATCCTCAGAGAAATTAATTCAGGCTATTCACTGGAAGGTTAAATACTGAAGGAGAAGCTTAAACACTTTGCTCGCTTAATAAGAAGATGGGACTCATTGGAAAAGACCTTGAGTTTGGAAAAGATTGAAAGCAAAGATGAATGATGGAGGATGAGATGAAGAGCTAGTATGATGGAAACAATGAACATGAGTTTGGACATACTTCAAGAGATGGTGGAGGATAGAAAGTCCTGGCTTTTTTTGTACATGAGATTACAACTTTACAACAACAAATATTGTATAGTAGGTACAGTGCTATATTGGAGTTAGTCAGGAATACCTGAATTAATATCCTGCCTCAGATACTTCCTAGCTGTGTGGTTGAACAGATCACTTAATCTTTCTTATGCTGTTTTCTTATCTATAAATGGGAATAATAGTAGTATCTAATTCATAACAATGTTGTGAAGGGGATAAAATAGAAAATATGTGTAAAAGGCTTTGCAAATCTTAAAGTCCTAATCAGATGTTAGGTATTATCAGATATTTGGTATTATTTTAGTTCTACATAATAGACCCTATAAAGATTATAATTTTCTTACAGGTGAAGAAACTGAGGTTCAAAAAAATGAATTAGTTTGTTCCAGGCCACACAGTCAGATTTGATACAAACTTTGATCCCTTACTGATCTAATATAATATATATACACATTATATATATATATATATATATATATATATATATATATATATATAATGTATGTATATATATATATGTATGTGTGTATATGTATTACAATAATATATAATATTACAATATATATGACATATATATTATAAGACTTCATGACCCAGGATCTGGGTATTTTTAAATATATATTTTGACAAATACTTCAATATAGTTGTTTTCTTAGTAATACTATAGAGTTCATTTTATTCATTTAAAAATATTATTCTGAGAAGAGATCCCTAGGCTTCACATACATAACACAAGTCCACCTTTCTTTATCCTTATCCTCTGAAAAATCGACATTTTCAAGATCTATCAGTAATTTCCTGTAAAGTTAAACAATTAATGTTTGTAAACAAATTGGAGTTTCTGAGCTAAAATGCACAGATGTTATGAGAAAGCAGACACTAAAATTTCTCCAATGGCAACTTAAGGCAAAGAAAAGCCTGGGACTTTCTATGAGAGAGATCACATTCTGAAGATGGTGAGAAAAATTTTTTTTAATTTGTATTTTAATGGGAAAAAGTATATTTGTTTCAATGAAACATTTACCAGAGAAGAAAGTGGTAAGTAAAACTAAGACTTTCCAAGTATAAGATCTGCAACTGTTATACCCAGAATGTTTCCTGGTTCACTTTAATGACTTGCTTATCATTACAGAGCAGATTACTTCACCCATAGGCTTTGAATTCATATCATCTTGATTCCAAGCTTGGCCTTTTATAGATTATGCTTCTCTATTATTTTATACTTGGCCTTAATTTTATTTATAAATTTATTTGTAAAAATCTATCCCAGATTATCTGTTAATAAGGAGGCCCTCTAATGATTATGATCTCTTTAACATACCAATTAAATTGAGGCGGGAGTGGTAGTCAAAAGTATGAATGCCCTGAGCAATGTTGAAGGATGTCTTCTTAATCCACTTCTGCTTGGATTTCTCCCTCCAAGCCAGTACCACTGTGTTCACATGGCTAGTTGTGCTGGAAATTATGGCATCTAAAGAAGCATCATAAATCACTAAGAACACAAAAGGGAAACAAGATTATGAACAGATTTCTCATGAGATAGCACAATTATTTCAGGCAAAAAGATTTTATATTTTAATAATTTACATTTTAAACCAGCCTCCAAGACAGAAGTCAGTAACTGAGAGACACAACTAGAGCAGAGCAGTCAAGCCTTTGTCCAAGTGCTGACACGGGTGATGTTTCCTCCCCACTGAAGTCTGGACAAAAACAGCCCAAGGAAAGAAAGAAGGATAATGGCCACAAGCCCATCAAGAGAAGATAAAAACAAAGGGCTGGGTTGGCTGCTCCTGCTAGAAAGATTGGATACATTGTTGGAATTGGATTCCAAACCTGCTTATTACTGGGAAAGTCTTCTACAACCATGATCCTTGGAGTGCACGACTACCTCACTCTTAACTGTTCTCTGAATCCCTGTTCCACTTTTCTTGGTCACTGATTTTGCTCTAAGTGAAAAAAAATTCCATTTATTGGTGCTTTAGACTGACAAATAACTTTGGCTGAGAAGCCACAAAGATCTTCAGGAATATTTGCCCTGCTATGCTTCTGTGAAGGGAATGTTTCCTTTCTGCTCTCTGATGGGAGTATGAGCAATTAGAAAATAGAAAAAAAATTATTAGTTCATTCATTCATTCAGCTAGCAAGTCTCAATTTCATGGAGTTTCAAATGTGAAAGAACTCTCAAGATAATTTAATTCATTCTTTATTTACAAAAATTTAAGATCCAAAGAGATTAATTGACTGTCCAAGATATCTTGTATGTTAAAAGGACTAGAACTTGAATCCAAGTCCATCAGCTCCAAATCCAGTCTACCTTTCCTCAGTTTTCCAAAATGAAAACACATAGAAAGTACTAATAAGCATAATAGCCATACAGGATTCAGGAGACAGAGGTCTCCTGATTGATGATATTCTTGGATAATTCTACCCAGAGCAGATGTGATCAAACAAGAGCTCACAAGCCATCTGGTCCCCTCAGAATTAAAAGGTTGGTTTTATACAGCTTTGTTAGCTCCAGATTTTTTGTGAAGCTGAGGGCCTGGGTTCAGCCAGCCTTCAGACGTTCACCACAATCTTGGTCAGAAATGCCTGATTCCTATTGACTCCCAAAAAATGGAAGGTCCATTTGGCCATAGCCTGACCCACTTCCAATCCAGGTCAGCTGCTTTTTTTAATAGTATATATATTTTTTATTTTCATTTTCAAAATATATGCAAAGATAGTTTTCAACATTCATCCTTGCAAATCCTTGTGTTCCAAATATTTCTCCCTCCCCTAGACAGTAAATAATCCAATAAATATATACCATTCTTCTATATATATATTTCCATATTTATCATACTGCATAAGAAAAGTCAGATTTAAAAAAAAAAAGAAAAGTGAGAAAGAAAACAAAAAGCAAAGCAATAAAAAAGATAACAATTCTGTGTTGCCATTTACTCCCCACTGTCCTCTTTCTAGATGCAGATGGGTCTTTCCATCACAAGTCTATTGGAATTGACCTGAATTACCTCATTGCTGAAAAGAGCCACATCCATCAGAATTGATAATCATATAATCGTGTTGCTGTGTACAATGTGCTTTTGGTTCTACTCACTTCATTTAGCATTATTTCATGTAAATTTCTTCAGGCCTTTCTGAAATAATCCTGCTGATAGTTTTTTTATAGAGCAATAATATTCAATTACATTCATATAACATAACTTATTCAGTCATTCCCCAACTGATAGACAGCTATTCAGTTTTCCGTTCCTTGACGCTACAAAAAGGACTGCTACAAACATTTTCACACATGTGGATCATTTTCCCTTTTTTATGATCTCTTTAGCATAAAGGCCCAGTAGACACTGCTGGATAAAAAGATATGCACAGTTTAATAGCCCTTTAGGCATAGTTCCATATTGGTCTCCAGAATGGTTGGATCAGTTCACAACTCCACCAATAATGTATTAGTGTCCCAGTTTCTCCACATCCCTCCAACATTTATCATTATCTATTCCTGTCATCTTAGCCAATCTGAGAGGTATACCTCAGAGTTGTCTCAATTTGCATTTCTCTGATCAACAGTGATTTAAAATATTTTTATATGTCTAGAAATTACTTTAATTTCTTCATCTGAAAATTGTCCATATCATTTAACAATTTTTCAATCGGAGTATGGCTTGTATTCTTATAAATATGAGCCAATTCTCTATATATTTTAGAAATGAGGCCTTTATCAGAACCTTTAGATGTAATTTTTTCCCCAGTTTTCTGTTTCCTTTCTAATCTTGTCTGAATTAGCTTTGTTTATACAAAAACTTTTTTAAATTTATTATAATAAAATTTATCCATTTTGCATTTCATAATGTACTCTAGTTCTTCTTTGACCAAAAATTATTTTCTTCTCCACAGATCTGAAAGGTAGACTAACCTATGTTATAAAAAGTAATTTCTTTGCAGTTTGATTGGTATGGCACTGAATAAATAGATTAATTTAGCTAGAATTGTCATTTTTATTATATTAGTTCAGCCTACGTATGAGCACTTGATGTTTTTCAATTGTTTAGATCTGAGTTTAGATTCCATCTATTTCGACTGAACTGTTTAGATGTTTGTGTGGAAAGTATTTTGTAATTGTGTCCATATAGTTCCTGACTTTATGTTGGCAGGTAGTCACCCAAATATTTTAATTATCTATAAATATTTTAAATGGAATTTCTCTTTGTGTCTCTTGCTGCTGGTCTTTGTTGGTAACATAGAGAAATGCTGATGATTTGTCTGGATTTATTTTGTATCCTGCAACTTTGCTGAAGTTGTTAATTGTTTCCAGGAGTTTTTAGTTGATTCTCTAGGGTTCTCTAAGTATTGAATCATATCATCTGCAAAGAGTCATAATTTTGTTTCTTTGTCACCTACTTTCATTCCTTTAATTTTCTTTTCTTCTCTTATCACTAAAGCTAGCATTTCTAATACAATACTGAATAGTTATGGTGATAGTGGGCAACTTGTTTCACCCTGATTTTATTGGGAATACTTCTAGTTTATCCCCATTACACATGATGCTTGCTGATGGTTTTAAATAGAATCAAATTGGCTGTGGGATTCAAGGCAAGTCATTGAACTTCTAGAGTTGGAGGCAGCTCTCCAAGAATAGAAATTATACAGAATTTTGCCAAGCTGCATTACTAAAGGAAGTTTCCTTACATCAGAATTCCCTAGATCTGTGAAATCATCAGTGTAGCTCCTTGGTTGTTCAGTCATTTTTTTTCAATCCTGTCCAATTCTTCATGACCCTATTTGGGGTTTTCTTGGCAAAAATAATAGAATTTGCCATTTCCTTTTCCTGCTTGTTTTGCATATGTGGAACTGAAGACATACATTGTTAAGTTATTTGCCTGAGTTCACACAGCTAGTGTTTGAAGTTAAATTTAAACTCAAGGAGCTGATGGTCTATCTACAGTACCACCTGGCTGTCTAAATGTAGTCCCTATTTCTATCCTAAAGATAAACAAATATTTCAGTTATATATTATCCATTATTTATCAGTAAGTATATCAATTATGGAGCCACCTTATCTGAAATCAAGGAACCCTTCAAATTCCTTCCATTGAAAGCTGAATCCAAGGAAAACCTTACCCCACAATACCTGCTGTGATGACAAAGGTTCTGCAATTTTGGACTTTCAGAGGATGAAGCCAATGGTTGTCACAGCCTGACTCAGAAAAGAGAACAGCATTATACACTGCAGCCATATCATTATCACTGCACATCTGTGGAAATGCCATCAAGTCATTATGGCCCGATCCAGACAAGTCAGAGGGATCCAAGCAGTTACTCTATGATGCATTCTGGCTTTAACTTCTGCTATAATCCACTCTCATGAAGCCATCAGGGAAAGCCATGGAAAATGAGAATTGGGTGATAATTCAAAGCAAGCCTTGGAGATGAGGAGCTGCAGGTACTCCCAATATATTGGAGAGGCTGCCAGGCTGCTGCAGGGAGCTCCACCTTTTTGATGGATTTTTGTTTTCCTGAGCTAGAGCTTATAATGTATTAAATTATGGTGTGGCTCAGTCTCCTGAGGCTATCTAGCTAAAAGGTGACCATAATGCCATTTCCTTAAAATCAAATTATCTGATACACAAAACTGTTTGCTTAACTTCTTAAAGAAGAGGAAGCAGAGCCAAAGGTTAAGCATGCAAATAACTTAAGTACAAATCCACAAGCAATAGCAACAACAATGACTCATTTATAGTCAGGGCTCTTTGCATATGTTAGCTTGCTTTCTCACAGCCATCCAGTTAGGGAAGCACCTAGAATCATTATCATTTCTAGTTGACAGATTAGGTCACTGAAGTTCTGAAAGTTTAATATTAGAAGAACCAGGTGTGACAAGTGATAGAAAAAAAAATTATTATCATTTTACTGGGAAGACAAATTTTTATTTTATCTACATTAGCCTTTCGGATTAAAAAATACTTAGGAAGTAAAAATTGTTATTCTATTTATATTAACCTTTCAGATTAAAAAATACATTATGGTCAAATGGCACAGCTTGGTACTCAGAGATATTCTTAAATTCTAGTTCTTTTATTAAGAGATTTTGAAATGGCCACAAAAGGTAAAAAGCATTAGGGGCAGAATCTGAATACAGATCTTCCTGGCCTAGAGCTTGAAATAATCTTAGAGGTCCTTTAGTACAAATCCTTCATTTTACAGATGAAGAAACTGAGACTTTGAGAGAGTAAAGTGTCTTGAGTGGGTATGTAATAATTAATGAGCATAGGAGACAGCATTTGAAAGCAGATTTTCTTGACTCCTCTGTCTGACATCCATTAGATCATTGAGATAATACATTTATAAAACTAGACCAGATCTTAAAGAACATCTCATTAAAACCACTTTCTTTATAGATGAGGACATTGAAATCCTGAGAGTTAGTCCATATCAATAGTAAATACTTGATCCAGGATTTGAACAAAGATCCTTAGAGAGACTTCAAGTCTGAACCAACTGCTAAATCCAGTAATAAGATTCCATATTTAGAACTAGAAGTGACATTAAAGATCATCTCCTGCAAACCCTTTATTTAGCTGCTGGGAAACTGGATTTCAGAGCACAAAATTTGCCAATGAGTCAATGGATAAACTCAAGCTATAATTTTAGGATCATAATTTAAGGATAGGGGAAGGTTACAAGTTGATTTTATGCCTGGCAAAATCAAATCAGCAAGCATTTATGAAGTACCTACTATGTATCAGACATTAGTCACTTAAACTTTACCATCAACCTTGTTTTGACTCTTTTACTGACTTGGGATGTGACTATTTGAAAGGGAAAAAATGGAAGGAAGGAAAAGTACTTGTAATTTCCCAGTTTTCTCTAATGCCCTGGGAGAACTACAATACTTACTCATCTAACTCAGTGTTACAGCAATTAGTTATCTTTAAAAAGCTCTTTGAAGATGAAAAGTGCTACCTGAAAACGAAGGATTGCTTTAAGTGCATTTACAGAAAAAGCGAGCAAGACAATTCCCTTTGAGAAATCCTAAACCATCCCTAGAAACGAAAAAGGAGGGAGGAATGAGGGTGGGGCATTTTTAAATCTAATTACTCAGGCTTGGTTTTTGGTTTGGGATTTTTTAAAAATCAAATTTCTTTCTTTCTGGGTGGGGCAAGGCAAAGGTTACATCTTGTTTTTTAGAAAGAAAAAAAAAAGCATCACATTGCCTCCAGCTTCCCTTGATGCTCTTTTGTGTGAAATATCTTATTCCTCAACTTCATCCTCTATTTTGAAGTGTAAGGCTCATTCCCTGCTGGACCACCTTGTGCTTCTTTCACACACTGAGCTCAAAGAGTTTTCAAAGAGAACTCTACCATCAGAGGGCTATGCAGAAAATGAGATCAAAGAGTTCTCAGTCTCTGGTCCATTCTTCAGCTTAATCCAAATGCACCCATCAAAAAAACTCACTGGGCCCATTTTTACAATGTTATTATTTCCTAAAAACATCGAGAGAGCTTATTTCCTAATATCCAGAATGCAACAAAGAGATGGTTCTTATTTTAGCTCATATTACAACATAAACTCCAGGTGAGGATTTCCAACAAGCAACTTCTAATAATCATCCTTCTGACTGGGGTCAGGCTAGTTTTAACTAGTTACAACATAGAGAAAATAATAGCAACAAAAGCAGCATGGTCTAACTCAAGAAGGATGGCTAAGAAATAGAAAAGTGAGCCCATTTTTACTGTATAATTATTTCTTATATAACAACCTAGGTTTGGGGAGGATTATGGGAAAACTGCAGAGTAGATTGGTAAATTTCAGGTTCTCCAGATTTCCCTTACAAACAAAACAAATTTGAGCCTCAAGGTGAATATAAATGAGTGAAAAACAAAGAAGACTTGGGTGAGAACAGAGGTCCTCCTGGGACAAACTGAGAAGACTCATAAAAAGACTGTAGGCCAGGGACCTCCAGGCTTACTTCCCAGGAACAGCAAGTGGAGTCCTGGGCAAGTCCTGGGTGTGGTTGTAGCCTCAGCAGGAATCACAGAAACTTTCATCTCTTGGATTATATGAGGAGTCTGGAGTTTATCTGAAAGCTGTTACCCAAAAAGAACCTTGACATAATAATGCAAGAAATAATCCAGAAAAATTATCCTGGAGTGAAAGAACAGGAAGGGAAAGTAGAAATAGGAAAAATCCACCAATCACCACCTTCAAAGAGATCTTTGAGTAAAACACATAGGAATATTATTGCCAAATTTTGAAATTCCCAAATCAAAAAAAAAAATGCAAGAAACAAGAAAAAAAATTTAAATATGCTGAAGCTACAATTAGAATTGTACAAGAATTATCAGCAGCCATTATAAAAGACCACAGGTCCTGAAATCATATCTACCAAAAATCAAAAGAACTAGGTCAATAGCCAAAAATATCATGTCCAGCAAAATTACCCATAATATTGAATGAGAAAAAATGCAACACACTTACAGATTTTCAGGACTTTCTGTCAACAAAACTGAAACTCAATAGAAAAATTAACATATAAAAGGCAATATCAAAGATCAACTTCAAGGAACTTAGCATGGATAAATTGTGCATTTTTTTTAATCATATGTTTAAGATTGACATCAGAAATTGAATAACTCAAAAGAAAGACTGAGGAAGAATTAAGGTAAAAATAGTAATTATGTTATACAAATGAGGTACAGAGGAAGAATAGACACATGATGGGGGCCCATAATTCTGAAAACCTACTCATACTGGAAATAGATTAAATAAGCAACAAACAGTACATATATACCATGAAGGGTATAGCATCCTCCAAAATCTATAAAGAAATAAGCTGGTAGGGATGGGCTGAGGAAGAACCAAAGGACAGGGGAAGAAGAGAAGGGAGAGGTATATGGGTGGTGAGAAGTTAAGTAATAGCAAGACAAGGAACAGAATTAAAATAAAGAGTTAACAGAGATAGAAAAGATATGTGTATGGGGGACAGAATCTAAGATGTTTATATGTGTGTGTGTGTGTGTGTGTAAATATTTTATATGCATAGATTTATATATATATATATATATATATATATATATATATATATATATATATATATGTGTATATATATATATATATATATAAATACATAAACATATCTTTGCTTAACTATACCATACTTGGAGGAGGTGAAAAAGATGAAAGGAAAAAAAAAAGAATAAAGTAAAAAATGTTCCCAGCAGAGAACAAAAGGACAACCTACAAGGAAGGTAAGAAAAGATAGACATTCATGAATATAATTTCTTCTACTAATATATATCTTTTCTTGAAGTGGCAATCTATTGTTATATATTTTGACTCCTCTCTTATGTCCTGCTGGGCACATGACAATGTTCTGTTTTGTTTTGTTTTGTTTTTGTTTTCCTTTTATGTTTTTCTTTTTTTTTCTTTTGTTTTATTCTTTTTTTAAATAAAATAAATAAATACATTTTAAAAGAGAAAGGACCATAATAAAGTGCTTTAAAGTTGTGGGGGATAAAAACAAGGTAGGTTTGGAGTCAACAGAATTACAATAATTGCTTCACCATTTTCAATTGTATGATCTTGGGCAAGTCACTTGCGTTTCAAATGAAACTGTTCCCACCCCTCAAAAGACTAGCATTCTGAGAGGAAAACAACATCAATCTGACCAGAGTAAAATATATAAAAAACTAAGCTTAATGTATGGGAGATTCTAATAGCTACAAACCAGAAAGGTATTCTGATCCTAAGAGCTATAATCCAGAAAGGTCCTCTGACTCTAAGAGCTATAATCTAGAAAGGTCTCTTGTGATACTTGAGCAGACTCTAGAAGGACACAGGAATTTCAAGAAGGAAAGAGGAGGAGGAAACTGTTATTGTGTTGGAGATAGAGATGGGGTTGCTTTACAAAATGTACACAGAGAGAGGATATTCATGGAATATCATGTACAAGAACACTGAATTAGCCAGTGTGGTAGTAATATAAAGTGGGTAAAGTGAAATAATATGAAATCAGCATGGAGAGCCAAAAAGCATTTACTATCTCCTGGGCAAAATTTTGAACCAGATCATGGAGGGCCTTCATTGTAAAATAGTTTTTATTTTACACTAGCAAATACAAGAAAGCATGGAAATTTCTTTAGCAAGTGAGTGACATGATCAGACATTTGTAATAAAAATCTGGTAATTGTAGGAGCAATGGTTTAAAACCTGGAGAGACAAAAACAAGGGACTAGCATAGAAGGTAAAGCAACAGTCTGCATAGGAGATGAAGAGAGCATGAAAAAGAATAATAATTTTCCATCACTCTACCTTTGCCCAGGAACACAGTCATTTTGAGCACTGGATATACATATTAGGAAGGATTGCATTTCAGCCCTACTGAATACTACCTGTATTGCAAAAAAAAAAAAAAAATACTGGTTCTGGAGTCAAAAGTCCTTGGGTTCAGATCTGATGCTCACAATTTTTGTGGCTTTGGACAAGTCCTGATTAAATTCTCTAGACTGCGGGCAACAAAGTAGCATAGTAGAATCAGGAAGCCTTGAGTTCGAATTCAACCTGACACATATTTAACTATGTAACCTTTGCTTGCTTTAGTTTCCTCAATTGTAAAACTGGGATAATAATAGGATTGATCTCTTAGGGTGGTTGTAAGGATCAAATGAGTTTATAATTGTAAGATTCCTGGAGCATAGTAAAAGCTATATAAATATTGTTATTGATAATGTTGCCGCTGTTAACTAAAATGAATGGAATGGATTTGATGGCCCCTGACATCTCTCCCAGATCCAGATTTATGATCTTATGACTTCATTGGGACTTAGCTTCTTTATATGCAAAATAAAGTGGTCAGAGTAGAAGACAGAATTCTGTTCCTTTCTAGTTGTCTATAATCCTATAAGGAAGACCAAATCATTTAACCCTCCATGTTATATTTAACTCTCTGAGGCACATATACTAATTTACAGATGGGTTACTGATCAGCCATGTTATTTCACTGATTAAATCTTAGATACACGACATAATGATAAACAGGCAAAAACATTAGCAAAGATTTCTCTTCCATGATTCTAAAAGAGTGGTCTGAATTCCATTCATCCCTATAAATTGTCTCTAATCAGATGTTTTCCCATGTAGAAACTAACTTATCACTTCTTTATATTATTTAAATCAGTGATATCAGCCTCATATAGAAATAGATCCCAAGCATATTGACTTCAAAAAACCACAAATTAACATTATCTATATTGTATTGTATTTTTATCTACCTTATTAAATATTTACCATTTACATTTCAATCTGGCACGGGTCACTCAAGGAGTTTTGTTGGCCACTTGAAATTATCAGACCAGAATTTTAACACCTCTCTCTTAAATCACATTGTCTTTTTTCTCCTTCGCACTTATGTCCTTGCTCATTTTATTGTTATCAGTGTCTATGTCTTTTCTCTCCTATTAGATTGTCAGTTCACTGTCATTATGTCCTAATACAGCACCTTGTCTGTAATCCATTTTAAAATGTTTAATGATTTTATTTAATAAACTTTTACCTATATATTGAGTTCTTCCTTAAAATTTCAGAGCTTTTTTCTTCCATTAATTCATCCTCATCTTCAAAGAGCCAAAGTAACATATTTACTAACATTTTCCTTCGGCACATTTCCTGCTACCTCCTACTGAGAAGGAAATTAAGAAAAATATATTGTCTGTATAATTCACAGTCAGAATCACAGATTTGCCAAATGAGAAGGAACCTCAAAGGCTTTAAGTCCAATCTACACGTAAGCAACACTTTCTTCTGTGACGTGTGTGATAAGTGGTCATTCAGTCTTTGGCTAAAGGCTTCCGGTAAGAGAAAAACCTATCCCCTCCCATTTGGAGATTACTTTGTTAGGAAGTTTTCCCTGATATCAAGCCAAAATCTGCCTCTTGGAAACTTCTACCTATTGTTCTCGGCTCTGTCTCCCAAAATGAACCCAAAATTAGAAGTTTAGTCGCTCTTCTATGTCTCAATCCCTTGACTAATCATGAATTGAGCAATGAACCTTTATTAAACATCTACCATATGGTAGGCACTATTCCAAGCTTCCCTCAGTGCTACTTGCAGCCAGTTATTGAACCACAGAATCGTAGGTTTAGAAAGAGAAGGGAGCATAGACATCATCTAGTCTTATTCTATTTCTTTACAGATGAGGAAACTGAGGGTTAGAGAGGTTGAGTATTTTGTCCAAGGTCACACAGTGTCAGGATTGAGATCTGAACCCAGATCCTCTGATTCCATATACTGTCCATTTTTCCACTGTATCTTGCTACCTCTCAGTCTTTTATTCAGACTCAGTGTCTCCAGTCTTCTCTATCCAAAACAGTACAATGAGAAAACCATTTCTTTATCCATATTGCATTTCATCTTATTAGAGTCAGCCCAATATTCTGATCCACCAGGTTTTTGCTGGGTACTCACCCCTTTTGCCTTTCCTTTAAGGAGAACAAGAAGGAAATGGACCAGGATTGGCAACTTCATGGTACCTGTTCCCCTTCACAAACTAAATTCCAGCCAAACTGTTGCTGTTATTGAGTTGGGTTTCAGTCATATCCAATTCTTTGTGCCTCCCTTTGGGGTTTTCTTGGCAGAGATACTGGAGTGGTTGGCCATTTCCTCCTTCAGCTCATTATACAAATGAGGAAACTAAGGGAAACAGGATTAAGTGATTTGCCCAGGGTCAGTACTTATACTTTGTAATGTCTGATACTGGATTTGAGCTCAGAAAGATGAATTTTCTTGATTCTAGTCCTGGTGTCCTATCTACTGAGCCACCTAGCTGTACCTAATCAAACTGCTAGTCACTGTCTCTAAACTTTGATGCATTTATATTCACTGGAATGTCCTATATCTGTTAACTCCCAGAATCCTTGTGTTTCTTCTCGGATCAGCTCTGCTATCATTTTTTGCATGGAACTTTCTCTGCTCTCTCTTCTCAACTTTCTTCTTACACAAACACATATACATATTTTATCTCCATTCAGAGAATGATTTCTGAGGGCAAGAGCTAGTTCCTCTTTGTTATTATATTCAGAGAGTCTAGCCCAGTGTTTTGAATATAACATGAACTTTACTTTTGAAGGAACACAGAATTTAGAACTGAAAAGCCCCCTTCAAAATCATCTAGTCTGTTGCTCTCATTTTTATAGATGAGGAAACTGAGGCCCATAGAAATTGAGTGACAACATAGAACACAGAGGTCACCAAGTAGCAGAGCTGAGATTCAAATCCAGATTGTTTAATGGCATATCCAGATTCTTGCCTCTATACCATGATGCCCATTTGAAATAGGGTTGAGAGCATGTAGATACTTGTTGGTAACAACAGAAAAAATTGCAGTTAAAAAAACATAATTTACCTGCATGTTGTCAAGGCAGACAAGTATCAAATTAAAACAACGGCCAAATGCACTCATTTCTTGGGATAAGAAAAGGGTGGATTTCAGAGTAGAAGAATAAACCAATACTTGCTTTTTTTCTCCTCTTCCTTATTCATTGTTCCTCCCTCTATCTCCTAAAATAAATTTACAAACTGTCATTGGGAAAATAATTTGTTTCAACCTTGAAATATTAACTTTGGGGTGGAAGGGACAGACACTGAAATATGGTGAGCCACAGCTAGGAAATTCTATTTGGCCTTCTTCCCAAAGATACTCAAACCACAAATCTGAAACTTGAAAGAAAATGAGGCACTCTTCTTCATGATTTTTCTCCCCATCCCATTTGTGTCAGTGGTTCAGTTAAGACAGACTTTCAGGATTCTATCCTCAGCCCTAGAGGAAGAATTTCAGTGAAAAGGATCCTAGAGACATAAGGAAATGTTCTTCTAGCTAATCAGAACTTCCAGTCAAATCCACAGAATATAGCAGGGCCACAAAACTTCACTAAGGGAAAAAGAAATTTGCCACCAATTTAGGAGATTAGGACATGTTCTGAAAAGTCCAGGGCTTTGGGACTAATCAAGAAGCATGAACAATTTCAGACCAAAAGCCCCAAATAGAACCTTTTGGTGAGGTAATACAACCCACTGGAAGCTATCACTGGGTTATCTGCTCACACATGACCCCATCTTCTGGCTCTTCTACTTCTCTAGCACAGTTTGATTAGGTACAGCTAGATGGCTCAGTTGACAATGCTTCGTTTGTCAACAAGTATCACTTGTCTTGCTCATTGACCTAGTCTTGATTTTCAGTGACTTCCAGTCTCATCTCAGACCAAGCCTTTAGTTTTCCTCTCAGTCCCCTCCCCCAAATCCCCAGGAGTAGCTCAGTCTCAATCCCTGCTTTTTTAGGCACATCCTTGTTTAAATCTCTCTGGCATTCCACTCCATCACAGCTGCTCCCCACAGATTACATCTCCCTCTCCATTTAGTAGCCTTTCTAGACTTATCCTTTGTGTGTTTGTGCTTTAAATTTTCTTTCCTTTATTTCCTCCAGGAATACGCTTTTCCCAAAATGTGACTCTGAACTTTTAGGCAATTTAATTTGATATTTTTTCAATCCTTTAAGCAATCTGCTCTTGAAGTATTTTTTCTTCAAAACCATTCAATATCAGATCTAAGATTTTTAACATTAAAAGACAAAGGCCTATTTTTTTTCAGAATACAACAATATAGACCAGTGGAGGAGCTTTATAGAAAATGTTAACAAGTAGGCTAAATAAAGACAAGATGAATGGAAGGGGCAAATGTTTAGATCATGATAAACTCACATACAGATTCAATGTAATCTAGTCATTAGGACTATCTACCTTTATCTCCTATTGTTTTATTCGGACTTAGAATTTTAGTATAAGCCAGATAAACCTACTGAATTTCCCCTGCCTCTTCGTCTTCACAAATATTCTTTTCCCTGAGTGGTCTGCCTTTCTTCCTCCTCTTTTTTGTCCTCTTTTCCTTGCCTAAGACCACCTAGTCACTCCATTCCCTCCCAAATCCCAACAATCACATATATGTGACAGACCACCCAGCTGGACAATGAGTACGTGTTCCCAAGTCTGTTTGGGAATGATTCCCACTTCTTGGAATGTATTGGCCCAACTGGCATTTTTCTCAAGGGCAGGAAGCCCATTTTCCTATCCCTCTTGATAATCACATAACTCCTGACCCAATGATCTGCATACAACAGCATCTGACAAAGGACTTCATGTTCACTGAACACTACTAAGTATAAGTAATAGAAGTGACTGATGTGCTAATGGTGATGATAATTCAGTTATTATGGGTATTTTGTAAACCTGAAGACAGTGTGGTCTAATGATGGGAGCATTGACTCTGTAGCCTGAGGATCTGATTTCAACTGCTGCTTCTGATGCTGTGTGACTCATAATGTCCTCTTTTCTCATAGAAGTCTCTTCCCAAGGGATCCTAGATCATACTTATAAGATGTCAGGTTGAATCAGGCAGGGTTATTCCAGTTCTAGAGTCATGAATGCTTTAAGTATGAGATGAACAAGCATAATATTTTTATCATATATAATGTACAACATAAAACAATATTCAGTTATTAGTAATATACAGTAAATATTAAAATTGTATCCTATTCTGGTCTCCCTCACTACATACTGACTAGTCAGGGTAGTAGATCAGTTTATAAGTAGCTAGTATAAAGTGGCTGTAATAGGAAACAAAATTGGTAAAGCAACATAGAAATCATGTACAAAAGATCAAAAGATTAAAATTTGTGACCTGCATCATATATTTACAAAAACTCATATCCACGTAATATGTGAAGCCATCTAGACTTTGCTGTCAGGGCCTCAGGATGTGTACTTTTCAGATAAGTTCCAGACATCTGCAGTAAGACCGGCAGAACACCAAATGCTGCTGATAACTTTGAGGTGACAAAGGTTTTTTTTTGATGTAGATATGTTATACTGACAAATTTGAGATGTGTGGATATGTTAGTGAAATAATCCCATGGTGACATGGATAAAAGTCACTCTGACTTTCTGAAAAAATAAAATTAAATTAAAATTAAAATGAGTCTCCCAAATCCCTACTCCCATTCAGTACTCTTTAATCTCCATCAATTTATGCCACTGACTTTTCATGACCTCATTTGCAAGTTTCTTGGCAAAGATCCAGGAGAGATGTACCATTTCCATATCCAGCTCATTTTACAGAAGAAGAGATTGAGGTAAACAGAGTAAAGTAGCTTGTCCAGGGTCATACATTAGAAAGTGTCTGAGGCCAGATTTGAACACATGAAGATGAGTCGGCTTGACTCCAAGCCCAGTTCTGTGCATTATGGCATCACTTACCTGCCTGTGTGTGGCTAACCACCAAATCAGATCATGTCTGTGAGGTGTTACATAAAAAGGTAGCTATTTTATTGGAAAGTGTCTGAAACGGGTTTGAAAATTTTTTAACAGTTTCCCTCAAGATATTCCATCTTTTCATAGAGACAGCAAATAATAGTATGTTCCAGATACCAAATCTTGCCTTGCAGTGTGTTGTTGAATTGACAGCTTTGCATAATAAAAGATTAAAATTTGGAACGGGCAGAGGATAGGATAAGCCTTTATCATAGATCATAGGATTAGAGAATTAGAGCTGCTGGAAGGGAACTTGGAGACCATCCAGTCCAGCCTTTCCATTTTGATCATGGGGAGGCTCAGACCTGAAAGGGAAGCAATTTGCTAAATGCTACATAGGTTAGTGAGAGAGAGAGAGAGAGAGAGAGAGAGAGAGAGAGAGAGAGACAGACAGACAGACAGAGAGAAAGAGAGACTGGAATGTATGATTTCATTGGTCTTTGGCAATGGTTCTCAAACTTAGGAGCTTTTGAGCCACTTTTGTGCATGCATAATATATCTAAAAATATTGAGACATCTTCATATTATTATGAAAATTGTTCTGACATCATAGAAGTCCCCCTTCCCAGGAATGTCTGAACCACACTTCTAGAGCAAAGCTTCTTAAACTATGAGTTGTGCTCCCATATGGCATTGTATAACTGAATGTGTAGGGTCACAAAATTATGATTTATTATCAATAAATTTGTATACATAGTGTATAAACCTATGTACCCAAGGTCACATAAAAATCTTCCTGGTGAAAAGAGGTCATGAATGGAAAAAGTTTAAGAAAGGGTACTAGGGGACTCCTACTTAAAGAAACTACTAATGAAGGTTAATATCTGCTCTGTATGTATTTTGCAATATCAGTTATCAAATACACAGTAAATGAATAAAAATACAATACTATATAATGTGAATATGTGGTTTTCTAAACCAACATGAGATCTCCATGGATCCTTTGTATGTATAATTTGGTGGTCACATTCCATTTGAGTTTGACATCACTGGCCTCGAATGCAGAGACATTAAATGACTATTCCTATGTCAAAAGTGAGACCAGGACTCAGATCTTCCTGATACAGCTATAGGAAGCTTGAAGATTTTCAAATTTTCATATAGATATGTGTATATGTTAAGAGAGAGATAAACAGATATTTGTTCTTCACAGCAACCTTGTGTATGTGTATGTGTGTGTGTGTGCCCAAAATCATTATTTCACTGGTTTAAGGATTTTCCCTCTCAATTCAAAATGGCAACTTTTCTGCAATCTATAATCTTTGAAAATTGTCTAGGAGAAAGATTAAAGTAATAATAATAATAGTAGCACTTAGCAATAATAACACTAGATTTAAGATGTACAAAGCACTTTATAAATTTTATCATTAAAACAATACTACTTTTCGTTTCATTTTACGGATAAGGAAATTGAGGGCAAAAAGTGGTTAAATGAGTTGTCCAAGTCACACAGTTATCATGTGAAGCACTAAACTCAGATTTTCCTAACCCCATGCCCAATGCTACATCCACTGCACCACCTTGTTGCCTATATACGTTGTTTAGGATCACAGAGCCTGTGGATATCAGAGATGGGACTTGAACTGAGATCTTGTTGACAACAACCCTGATTCTCCATTCATTTTACCACAGTATCTCATTCAAGGTCAAAATATATCAGTGAACAGCTTTAGACTTTAGACTTGCCTTTCATTTTACCTGGGCTGTTGTATTCTCCCCTTCTACAGTCATTTTTAGTTAAGCTATATCTCTCTAGAATAGAGGAAGCTATTTACTAGCTCCTCTCAAGAACTGACCTTCACATCACACACACACACACACACACACACACACACACACACACACACACAATTGCTAGCTTTTTTATGAGATAGCCAGAAGCACAAACCATTCATGTACCTTTAGCATTTATGTCTGTTATCTTTCTCAATGATTTTCTTCATGACTGACTATATGAACAGTAATATTAATGAAAATATTCTGAATATCTTTCTCCAATTAATGAGTCCCTGATCAGTGCAAAGGAGAGAAGTAGAACTCTGTGTGGGTATGTGTGTCTGTATCTCTGAGTCTCTGTGTCTGTGTCTCTCTACATATATTTCTCCCAATATATGATGAAAAGGAATAGTTTTACATTACTGAAATTTCATTGCTATATGACAATACCACTTCTCTTTCTGGTAAATATAATCTTATCATCTTCCGTGTTTAAAATAAGGCAGTGGGGACGTAGAAGGTAAGTAGAGTCAGAGATTAAAATAGCCTGATTTAGGGAGAAATATTGATCACTAAGGATGAAGTTTCCTGACTGGAGCATCTTCCCATGGGAAGGAAGGATCAAGAAAGAGGAGCCTCTGAGATTTTTCTCCAGATCCTAAGGATTTCAACAGCTTTGTCTCCCTCCACAGCACAAAGTTAGAATCCAAGAGCCCAGAGCGTCCAGCTCTCCCCATTCAACACCTTGACCTTAATCTCCCATTTTTCAGAGGAGAAAAATAAGGGTTAAAAAGTAGCTTACCGTGAGTCACACAACTAGTAAATTTGGGAGGTCACATTTGAAGTCAAGTCTTCCTGTCTCCAGGCCTGGCACTCTATTCCCTGAGTCACCCAGCTAATGGCCTATTCAATTATGAATATAGACAACCAAATGTGATTCTGTGAAAGGGTTAAAAGATTTTACCACCAAAGAAATTCTTCACACACACACACACAAAAAAAAAAAAAAATTGAGAACTCCTGCTTTAGAGTTTTTCTCACACTTGCCACCTTTTTTGGAGCCATCTCATCCTTAAGGCACAAACTTCTCAACCCAGCTTGGCAGTGGCTAACTAAATCTGGCAGTGGAGACACTGTCTCCTTCAAGCAAGGGAGAGACTTATCAATTAGTTATGTTACAAGCAGAACTGATCTTGGTAGGAGGTAGCAACCATCTTGTTTGTATCTACTCTCCCCCAGAACTGTATTGTAAAGGGCAAAGTATAGCCCAATTCAACCGGAATGTTTTTTAGACTACAAATTTTCAATGAATATCTCTTTTTATTATAATAAGAATAATATTTGTTTTATAATTTATAAATTATAAGTATATATTATTTATATTATATTATATATTTATATATCATACATATAATGGTATATAATATATATTTTATATTATATATAAATTTATATAATATATATGATATGATATAAATGTTTGCATAAATATATTATATATTTATAACATATTATAAATTTATAATAAATAATTTAATTTATGGAATAGAAGAAGCATTTCCATAACATAGTAAAAAAATTAAAAGATGATTGTGTAAAATGAGTAATTTCAATTTCATTATATTAAATGTCCCTTTGTAAAAAACAGTAGATGTTAGTTCATTCGTAATGATGTCAAGGAACTATCAATTAGTCAAACTGACATTGAATGGAAATCATTGGTTAGCTAATATTGGGAAGATAATAACTGGCTATTGATATTGAGAAAA
The DNA here is from genome assembly GCF_016432865.1 of Antechinus flavipes. Lineage (NCBI taxonomy): Eukaryota > Metazoa > Chordata > Mammalia > Dasyuromorphia > Dasyuridae > Antechinus > Antechinus flavipes. Next base: position 25,398,182 of record NC_067400.1, read on the forward strand.
TGTATGGAATGGGAGGTCATGAACAGTAGCATTAGAGAGATGATATCCCCAATCCCTAAAATTAGAGATGAATAGTTTTGCTCTTGGGAGATCAAGCCACAAGTGCTAGTGGGGTTTGAGAGAGTAAATTTAGAGCTCACACTTGGAAGACTTCAGATAATAAGAGAAATTTGAATTTATTCCAATAGGATAGATAGGATAAGGGCATATGAGAAAAGAGGGAAAGGTATTAAGAAAAAGTGAGGGTAAAATGACTGCAAAACTTTCTCAAGGACATTGAAAAAGGCCATCAGTTCAACACAAGGACCACTATTCCAGAAAAACAGGGATGGTTTACTACTCCTGACAGAGAAGTGAAATGGAGTTAAGTATAGAATGATTTTTTAAATGGCCAATGTAGAGATTTGTTTTGTCTAGTTGAAGTATATTTTTATAAGCTTTTATTTTTCTTTATTTCAGAGAAGAAGTATAATGGAAGAAAAATAATTTTTGTTCATTAGGAATAAACAACATTATTATTTTTTAAATGAAACAAGTAATAATGCGATGTTTAATGGCACTTTGGGGTACTGTTCACTCTATATTAGCTCAAAGCTATTCACATCATACTTTTTGTAAATTAAACTCTGTGTATTTTAACTCCTTAATAGTAACATCCAAACATGCCTTTTTTGCTTGCTAATATTCCAGAATAAATGGACAAAAATGAAAATGCAAAAAAATAAAGAATAAATCTGACTATATTACTCTCTCCTATTCAATAAACTTCAGTGATTTCCTGTTACCACTAGGATTAAAACTCATTTCCTTTGTTAGTCATTTAAAACTTTTTACAGCCTATTCCCTTCCTATTTCTCCACTTTTTCCCCACTTCATTGCCTGCCCTCTATGAAATCTGCTATACAGCAATATTTTTCTTCATATTCTACAACTTGTCTCCATGCCTGTGCCATGAATTTTCTTCCATATCTGGGATACTCTCCCTTTTCATCTCTATCTCTTCAAATCTTGGCTTCCTTCAAAAGGATTCTACAGAAAGCCTTTTCTAGAACAATAACCCTTCCCCAGTTGCATTCAATCAATCAGCAAACATTTATTCTTATTTTTTCTTTCATCTCTTCTTCATGTATTTTGAATACATCTATTTATGCCCATGTTGAATCTCTTTTTAGAATATAAGCTCCATGAGAGCTAGGACTGTTTTTTATTTATTTTTTGTATACTCAGTGCTTTGAAGAAGGCCTGACCCATAATAATTGCTTGATAAATGCTTGTTGATTGATTGGTTGATAGGGGTAGGATGCTTCCAGTTATTATACAAACTTAAAAAGAAAATCATGGGCAGCTATATATTGGGCCTGGAGTCAATAAAACTCATCTTCCTTCATTCAAATATAATCTCAGACACTTACTAACTGTGTGACCGTGGCAAGTCACTTTACCCTATTTGCCTCAGTTTCCTCATCTGTAAAACGAGCTTGAGAAAGAAAACCATTCTAGTATCTTTGCCAAGAAAACTCCAAATGGGATCATGAAGAGTTGAATACAGCTGAGAAATGATTATTGCCATTATTGAAACCTGAAAACGCAATTAATTTTCAATTATATTTTAGGATGATAAAGCCAGAAGGGACATAAGAGAGAAGTCCAAAGCATTTATTTTATTCATGACTAAATTGAGGTACAGGGAAGATGAATGAGTTATCCATAGTTACCTCAGTAGCAAACATCAGAAGCAAGGTTTGAACCAAGTTCCTCTAATACTAGAGCTAGCATTCTTTCCACCATACTCTTCTATCTCAACAATCCAGTCACACATGGCAAGAGCCCTGGGTCATTGTCATTGCATGTAGTATAAGAGAAGGTTCAACACTATAGGCTGACATTTATCACAACATCCAGTCCATTTATCTCTTTAACTCAAGTACGGGTCAATGAAAGCTTGTCTCAGGTGCTTCATTTACAAAAAGCGCAGGTGAAGAAGTGCACTTTGTAGTCTTGCCTAAAGTGCTAAGGGGTTGCGAAAACTAATGAGCCTTTCCTGTGCTGGAGCACCCCCCTAGCATCTCATTGGGATTCTGAGGGGAACCTGGATCTTCAGAAACTCTAATAGTAGAGTACAAGCCCTGCTAGCCACTATCAAGCTGGCAAGACTTCCCACACCAATCCAGTTACTGACAGCTGCTGTCTGAGTGCTGACCTAACCTAAGAAATGGCAGGCTCCTTAACTAGTTAGCCAAAGGAAGATGCTGGGAGATCATCTCAGTATGTTGCCTTTTGTATTAAGGCAAAGTCCAGAATGGAAAAAAAAAATCCTTAAGGCAAAGTGATATCAGTGGAAACTGGGAATTAAATAGTCTCTTTTTAAAATAAAATAAAATAAATTTTTATTGATAGATTTTGATTTTATGTTACCTAAGGTAAGTGGGCAGTTAGATAGTACTGTGGATAGAATACTGGCTCTGCAGTCAGGAAGATCTGAATCCAAATTCAACCTCAAATACTAGCTATTTGCCTGAAAAATGTCTGAAAAATGAACTAAAGAAGAAAATGACACATCACTTCAGTATTCCCCCCCCAAAAAAAAAAAATTCAAATGGAATCACAGAGAGATTGAAATGACTCAATAACAGCAAATTTCTCACAGTAGGCACTCTCCCCTCTCCCAGAAAGTTACTTCTTATAGGAGAAAAAAAACAGTTTTTTTCTAAGAAAGTAGAGAAAAAATTACAAATTCTGATAGATACAATGACAAATCAGACATAAATCATGTTCTAACCATCTCCATCTTAGCAGAGGAGATATGTAGAGTTACTGACAGGAGAAGTCTTGTCCTCCTCTTCAAATCCCAAAGAAAATCCTATTATCTATGGGAATCTTTCCCAATCCCTCTTAATTCCATTCATTTCTCTTTTTTAAATTATTTCCTGTTTAATCTGCATCACTTTGAATAGAGTTGTTTGCATGCTGGCTCTCCCATTAAGCTCCCTGAGGGCAAGGACTGGCTCTTGCCAATTTTTTATATTCCCAGTGCCTACTACAGTATCCAGCATGTAGGATTTGCCTAATAAACATTGATTTATTGATTGTTTTTTTTTGGAGCCAAGCTTGTTCTTGAACATTTTACAACATTCATTTTTTTTACTCTTTTATTGTTATTTCCATTTGTATTGCTGTGGATATTATGAACATTGTTTTTATACTTTTTTCCAAATTTCTAACATATCCATCATTTTTGTTGTTTCTTACAGCACAGCAATATTCCACTGCTTTCATATACCACCACTTGTTCAGCCATCCCCCAGTCAATTGGCATCTGTTTCTAGTTCTTTGCTACCATGGAAAGTGCTGCTATAAAGATTTTGGTATATATGAAATCTTTTTTGTGATCAATGACTTCCTTCAGTATATACCAAGGAGTGCAGTCTCTGGGTCCAAATATATAAACATTTTAGACACTTTATTTGCATAGTCCTAAATTGCTTTCCAGAATAGCTGACTCAGGGTTGTGCTAGAGTCAACTTGAACTATGTTACAAATAAAAACTCTGAGAGACAAAGCTTCAGGGTAATTAATAATCAATTTATTAATCAGGCAGGTCAACAATCAACAAACTGTTTATCAGTGGTTTCCCTTGGTAACCATAGATCCCCAGTGGAGATCCTGAGAGCCTTAAATACTTTTCTAAAGTGCAATGCCTCTGACAAGTGAAAATCAACCTAGATTAGTGGACATTTAATGAGGAAGAAGGCTAGAAGTCTTCAAATCCTGCTGAGAACTAGGAATCCATCTCTATTCACCTCTCTGGCTGATTTTCTCCTTTAAGAGCTGAAAAACCCTAGAGTCTAATGGGGTATGAGAACTGGGACTTCTTTCCCCAGAGTAAGGACTCACCCAGACTGGATTTTGTTTATACTCTAAACAGAAATTGGGTCTCCTAGTTAGGTGAGGTCTCACCCAAGATTTTAGAGCACATTCCTAGAGGGCTAGGAGTAATCGCATCAACCAGCTTGTTTTTCAGAGATGGACTGATCTTTCACAGGAGTTGGGCTTTGAAATAAAATAGGAAAAAGCCTCCATCCAATTTAATAATCAGTTATTAATAGTTTGATAATTATTAGCATAATTATGTACAATATATAAATAATATATGCATTTATATGTAATATATGAATAAATAGTATAATTATTATATATAAAAATTAGCATGATTAGTATAATAATTATTATATTATTATACAGAGACATTTCTTAAATTTCCAGTATGAGAATGTACAACTCAGAAATTAGCAAATGCTACAAATAAGAGCTTGGTTTATGTTTATTATTATTATTATTATTATTATTATTATCTAGATTCAAGAAAGTGATGGAGAAAATTAATGAAGCAACTTACACATAAAAGTTTATTGTGTCTTTTTTTCCCCCCGAGAGCCAGTTGTTAAACATTTACCCACCCACTCCTGGTTGTATTAATTCACAGCTCTACCAACAATGCATCAGTTTGCCTGTTTTTCTGGAATCTCTCCAACTCAAATTTGGAATCAGATATTCTTTCTGTGATGGCAAAATCAGAGAAATGATCCTTGAGTTTGCATGCCTCATACCAATATTTCTCTAGTCATTTAAGCTTAAAATCTTGATACCATATCTCCCATCCCACCTATGTGGAGTCAGAGGACATTGATTTATTTATAGTTCCAGATTCGCTGCATACTTTCTGTGGGACCTCGGGATACATTGCTTCTCTTTGAACCAAACAGAATCATGGAAGTGGAGGTGAATGGAATATCAGATGTGATTTCAACCAACCCTCTTATTTTCCAGATAAGGAAACAGAGATCTAGAAAAGTTAAATGATTTGGTCAAGATCAGATGAAAGGAAATCTTAGCAATGTAAAACTAGACGAGACAGGCAAGGTCATCTAATGGAACATTTTTATTTTACAGGTGATACAACCCAGAAAAATGATGTGACTTGCTTAAGGTCACACATCAGGAATTGACATCCAGATCAACACTCTTCCTACCCTACCATTCAGTTTCAACTATAAAACGAGGACTTTGAATTGGATGATCTTAAACAGACTCTCAACTCTTAAGTCTTATGATTCAAATACAACAGCTTTCTCACCGGCTTCTCTAATTCCAGTCTCTTCCACTATATCCTACAAAACACCAATGCCAAACAAATCTGTCACAACTCTTTTTATCATATTGTTGGCTCCCTATCCATTCTTGCATCAGATTTAAAACTTCTCTAATTTCTAAGGTCCCTTATAATCAGACAGACCCCACAACCTTATTTTCCTCTCTTCTTCAGAATATAAATCAGGCCAATCATCTCACTATCCCCAAAACATAGTATTTGTATAATTTGTGCTTGATAATTGTTCTATCTTCTTTCAATGCCTTATGTTACATGTGTTTCTCTCACCTGGAACACATCCCCCTTGTAGCCTTCTGCCTACCCAAACCACTTCTTAAAGAAAGCTTTCCCTGACTAATCTCATCTTCAACACACTTATCTTTTAATTTCCTATATCCTTTTGCATCACTAAAACACAGTGTAAAGCTTAATTTCAGACGGCCTTACATTGATCTCTAATTATTTTATTTGGACCAATCTTATCTCTCTAAATAGATTACAATCTCCTTACAGACAGGGATCAAAAGGATTCACAATGAACTGAACTTGAGATTTAGAGTCAGTTTCAACAAAGTTCAAATCCCCTTGAAATATTTGCTAGCTGTGTAATTCTGGGAAATCCACTTAACCTAGCAGAAGCTCAATTTTCTCATTTGGAAAAGAGATTTAATAATATCTCCATGTAAAAGGTTATTGTCCATATTAAATAAAATGCCTTGAAATTCTTTATAAAATCAATATAAACACTAGCTATTACTGCGAAATACAACTTAAACTAATGCATTATTGGTAGAGCTGCAAATTAGTGCAAACACTCTGGAAAGCAATTTGAAATTATGCAGATAAAATGGCTAAAATGTCCATACCCTTTGGTCCTGAGATTCCATTGTTACATGTCTCCAGAAGGCCATTGGCAAAAAAAGGAAGGGCTCCATATAAATAAAACTACTATAGCAGCATTTTCCATGGTAGCAAAGAACTGAAAATAAAATAGATGCCCATCATTTTCACTAAAAAGATTTGATATGTGAATGTAATTGCTTTGCTGTAAGGAATTATAAAGATAATGAATATAGAAAAGCAAGGAAAGACATAAACTGATTTAATAAATTAAGGAAATAGAGCTAAGGAAACAATAGATAAAATTACTGCAACAATATAAATGGAAAGAACAGACTCTCAAAATTAAGGAGAATTGAATGTTGTGAGATGATTAAAAACAAACATAGCCTCAAAGAAGAAAAAACAACTCCTCTCAGCTTTTTACTGATAGACAGACAGATAGATAGATAGATGATGGATGGATGGATGGATGAGTGGGGGTGATTCTAAGGAGTTTGGAGTATAGAATGTCAGATTTCTTTTAATAAATCAATCAATTTTGTTCTTTTTTTCTTCATTTTTTTCTTTTTTAAATAATTCTTTAAAATAACAGATGGCTACCTAGGAAGGGCAGAGGGAAAAATACAGGGAAAAAAATGTTATGTGAAGTAGAAATAATAGAGTTAAATAAAATTCTGTTCTAACAGCTAAATGCCAACCATGTTTATTATTGTCTTACATTTATTCTCTGTTCCCACATGCCTAGCACACACTGCTGTGCTCATAATAAGCCCTCAATACATCTTGCTAATTGATGAGTTAATGATTGTACCAAGTTAAGTCCCAGTACTTAGTGAAACTAGCTAAAGCATAAGAGGATTTGAGGCTGGCTAAAGAATGTTAGCTTTTTCTCTGGTCCCTGGAATTCATTGCTTTTGTGATTACACAAAAGACTGAACTAAAAAAATATTTAAATGGAATTTTAAAAATCTATTCTAAAATACTAAAGTTTTCTCAACAAACACAGTGCCAAACATCTGGTTGTTTAGAAGTATCTGAAAAAGGAAAAAAAATTGCTCTCCTGCCAGATGTTTGGTGTTTTATAAACAAGCATTTCCAAAAATCCTGGCTGAATGGGTAGGTAAACAAACAACTGAAATGTGATTGGGCCCTTTACCCTTAAATGAATATACCAGAAAAGACTGATTTATACTATTTAAGCCCAAAGAAATTGAAAATCCCTCTCTCGAATGATTTTTAGGCTTATCAGTTGTAGATAGCTTGGAAATCCTAAGATACATATTTTATACTTTAGGAAATAGAGGTACCAAAATAGAAATGAATCAGAGTTATAGACACTAAGACCTAAAGTGGGGTGTAGCCCATAGGATCTCTGAATCCCAGGTACCATATGTATCTCTCAAGTGTCTCCTTATAAAGCAAGACATCTCCAGGCAGCCACAGTGAGGGTCTAGAGCACTGGGATGATCCCTTGAGATTCCTTTTATAAAAGAAAACCATATATTTTAAGTGAACCTCCCCCAAATATATGGATAAAATTCTGTGGTAGCAATATGCTTGTGGGATTGGAGGAAATCTGAAGATTCCTGTGATTTAATGAAGTTCTCCAATCCAATAACATCCCTCTGTTGGGCAAAATTGATAGGAATTCATCCTATCTGTCCTTCAGCATTCTGGGATTAGACTAATGCGTATCATCGCAGGAAGCTTGTGAGGTCCTGAGCTTTGATACCCTATTCCAATGGCATTTATTAATAGAAACATTTGGAGAACCTCATTATCAATCAGGTACTTTTGTCCTTGTAGAATGAACAATGTAGCTCCTAGACATCAGGAACTGTTTCATTTCTGTCTCTGAATCATTGCCTTGAAAACTGCTTGGGACATAGCAGGCATTTAATAAATATTCATTTTAATGAATGGGAGCATTTGAAAACACTTCTAGTAGAATCAATCCATCAATAACCATCTAATAAGCGCCCACTGTGAGCTAAAAAATAAGCATTGCCCTCAAGGAGCTTCTACAGGAGAGATGGCATAAATATATGAACCCCATCTGTTCATCTCCAGACAGAGAAGCTGCCAACATAGGTTCATCAATATAAGTAATGAAAATCAGTTCAACTTTATCTAGAGATAAAACCCACTATAAAATACATTCATAGTGAAGATGGGTTCAAGATAAATCTAGGACTGAAGTCCAGGGATTCCCTTTTATTCATCCTTATTTTCTGGTCCATTCCTTTATGGAAAACAGAAAGGATGAAATGAAAATCAGCCTTTCTCTAAACCCCTCTCTGAAGTTCAAAGCGATCAGGAAACTCCAGAGAGTAAGCTCTGCCAATTTACCAGGCGGCAATGAGGCAGAGGAGCATGGAGGGAGGACTAATTCACCAGATTGCAGCAGTGTCAGCATTCAAAGAAATCACAAAGTTCCCTCCAGCAAGATCACTCCCCAACGTCAGTAAACCAGTTTCAGTTCAAAGTAGAAGCTCCCTTGACTTAAAATCCACAGTTCTTTCTCTGCCCAAGGCTCAGAAGTTTCCAGGTCTTTTCTTTCATGGGCAATTTCTATCTCTTTTAATCCTTCCAATCCTCATTCCCACACCTCCCACTTTCCCATCAGTCTGTTATCCAATAAAGCTCTACATATGTATGAAAGTACATATGAAATGTATACAAATAAATTCAAGAACCTAAGCTTCTTGAGATCAATGATATTTTACATTTTATCATTGTGTTCCCTAGACCTCCCTAGACCATCCCTAAAGTAATGTCTGGAACATAATAGGTGCTGAGAAATGCTTGTTTGTTTTAATTGAATTAAATAGAATTAAATCTTAAAAAAATTTCTGCAAACTTCCTTCATAATATAAAAAGATGCTTATGTAGCATTTTCCATACATTATCACTTGAACCTCACAATAGCACCATGAAGGAAGTAGTACTCTTGTCTTTGTCCCATTTACAAGAGGAAACCAAGTCTTAAAAAAAAAGGGAAAGATCTCACCAATTCAGCTATTAATGTCAGTGATAGAATGTGAAGTTAGGTCTTCATGATCCTAATGCTTTAGATTATGAGTAATAAAGCATCTTAGATAGCCCTGAGTACAACACATGCATCTAACAGATAAAGAAACTGAGGCACAAGAAGGCTTAATGATTTTTTTTCAGGGAGAGATAGAATTTGAAACAGATTTTTATACAGTTTGTTTCTTTTGGGAGTTATCTCTTATAATAAATTGTTATCTCCTTAATGTTACTTAGTAGAAGTTAGTGGTGACATGGATAGGGTTTTGGGCCTGAGTTCAAATACAGTAGCAATATGACCTGCACAAGTCATTTAACCATAAAAAAAAAAAAAACTTCCTCAGTTTCCTAATCTATAAAATGGCAAAAATAATAACACCTCCCTCCCAAGGTTGTTTCGAAAATAAGATGACATTTGAAAAGAAATTTGTAAACCTTAAGGCAGTATGCAAATGCTAATGATTTCAACTAATTTCCTTATTGTTTTTAGTAGACATGACAGCAAAAAAATTAGCATACTGTACTTCTAGCTTTTTATACATTTGAAAAGACTTCTTCATAATTTTAGATGACATTTATAAATGTGGCATTCAGTTGGTTTGTGGATAGGGTACTGGACAAGAAGCCAAAAATATCTGAGTTCAAATCCAGCTTCAGACATTTAGTTATACTAAGTCCGGTAACCTCTGCTTACTTCAGTTCCTCATTTGTAATATGTAGAAAATAATAGCGTCTATCTCCAAGACATGTTGTGAAGATAAAACATAATATTTGTAAAATGTTTTGCAAATCTCAAAGCACTATATTTTTACTAATTATTGAAGAGGAATAATCCCATGAGGCAGTGCAGGTACTACCATGCTGATGTGGTACAGCCCTTGGGAATGACGTGAACTCTAACCCTGTTCCCATTGTCAACTTTGTTCCATACAAAAGGAGGCCACATTTCTGGGACTGTTTTATCTTGTCAGCATGAGCAAGACTTGCCCATCCTACCAAAGCAGTAAGGCTCCTAAATATAAAGGACCCTTTCTTACCCTGAGCAGATACGCTAGAGATATTCTTGCTCTCCAAGTAACTTTTGTGACAAAAGCACCCTCATTATCCTATACAGACATATCCCTTTTCCCATATTCCATCATGCAATTGCTGACTTAGACATAATGAACATGAGAGTTCATTCTCTACTAAGCCCCTCTAATTCCTCCCTAAATCTCTAGACCCCACTCTTACTTCCCCTCTCCTTTTGGAGTCCCTTCACTCACAACCACAGCTAGATCACTCTGATCTGCCATTGCATCCTTTGATGAAATACAGGATAATGCCTTTATGAGTTTTCCACTTTTCAAATGGTTCTCTCAGAACTTTGAGCTTCATCAATACTCATTTTATGAAGGAAAAAAACTAAGACACAAAAACAAGAGTGACTTAGCCAACGTGAAACAGCTTGTAAGTGCCAGAGGGAGGATTTGAACCCACTTACAATGCCCTCACTATGTCCAGCTATCTATACTATAGACTAACCATTTCTAATTCTTTAAATATCCATCCCTGATTGTTTTTCTTAGTCTTTTTGAAAGCAGCATTTTGGCAGTCTTTGTCTTACATCTGTGCTCTTGTTCATTGGCGTCAGTTATACTTGAGTTTTTATGACTTCATTTGGGGTTTTCTAAATATATTGGAATGGTTTGCCATTTCCTTTTCTAGTACATTTTTCAGCAGAGGAAACTGAGGCAAACCGATAAAACAACTGAGGTGCACATTTGAACTCAGGGAAATGAGTGATTCTGACTCCATGCCATGTGCTTTAGCCACTGGACCACTTAGCTGCCCTCTGTTCATTTATTTAAAATGGTCAGCCAGTCTTTAAAAAGAGCCCCAAAGTAGATATTAAATTTCAACAATATTCTTGTCAGTGACAAGCACACTTTAAGCAGCTTATTTCAAAATTCTTACATTCTGTTCAAAGATCAATAAATATTTATTAAACACCTGTGGTACACAACCCATTTTGCTTGGTATTGGTTTACAAAGATTCACAGAAACTAGCCCCAGACCCAGAGGAGCTTACATTTTACTATGGGTATACCTCATGGTGCATGTGTGGTATCCTTGAGTAAGGAGAAATATAAGGGGAGTGAGTGAACACCAGCCTGGATCAAGAAAGATTTCACTGATGGAGAAGCCCCTGAGCATGGGAGGAAGGCTAGGATTCTGAGATGAGGAGAGAGGGCACTCAGAGGATCATGGGATTGTAGCTTTACAGCCGAAAGGGATCCTAGAGGCTTTCTAGTCTAACTCATTTGTGTTACAGATGAGGAAACAGTGCAGGTGGGCAGCAGCTGGAGATGCTGCCTCAACTCTGAGGATCAGCGAGTTTGACCTGAACCCCGAGACCATGAAAACAGTAACACGAAATAAAACAGGAATGATGAGCAGAAATCAGATTTTTGGAATGCCTCGAACATCAGGCTGGGAAGCTCACGTTTTATTTTCTTTAGGCATATATGCCTAAAGGCTAGTATCAATTTACCCTGTACATGGTTTTTGTATACACTGTTGGTTGTATGTGGTATTTGTATGTCCCCCACTCACTCCTTAGCTGTGAACTCCATGATCATCCTTTTACCTTTCTTTGTAACTCTTCTTCTTAGCCCAGTAGGTACTTAATAAACACTCACCGAGGACTAATTGACTTCAGGCAATGGGAAGCAATATTTGAGAAGAGTGACATGGTCAGACTTCCTTATTACATATAAGAAAATTTAGTTTGATTTCTTAAAGAACTTGTTGTGTTCTCTTTGGGGTATTTTTTTTTTATCCTTGGCTTTAACAGTATATACATTTTCTGATGTTTTATACCATGGTGTGGTGTTCAACGGCAAAAAACATGGAGGTGCACAGGGTTATGTTGGTGCAAGAACTGGAAAGCCTACTATTTCTCATGAGAAGACAAAACTTTCCAAGACAGAAATTAAAGGGCTAGTTCTGATCGCAGGACCTTGTGGGAAGCTGGTTTAACCCACAAGGCAACAGCTGTTATCACCCTCTGTCGGTGACAAAGGAATAAAAGAATGAATTAAGAGGGAAAGACTTTGTGGCTTATTTATATGACTAGCCATGTTGCTGACTGTTAATCTCGACTGTAGGTGCTATATGAGATCATTATTTTAGATGTGAAAGTAATGGAGCTAATCATAATCTAAAGAGCATCTGCCTCAGAGTCACAGAAACTGGTCTTAGCTCTGCTGCTCAGTAGCCATATGAAATTGAGCTAGTTACTGCCAGAGGCATCTAGGTGGTATGGTAGACTTGAAGTCAGGAAAATATGAGTTCAAATCGCACCTCAGATATTTAACGGTGTCACCCGGGGCAAGACATTTAACCCTTCTCATTCTCGATGTCATCATCTGTAAAATGGGAAAATAATAACACCTATTTTATAAGAGGATAAAAAGATAATGTATTTAAATCAATCCTAAAAGTGCTGAATTAATGCTAGCTATGATTACTTCTCTCTGAGAGTCAGTTTCCCCATTTGTAAAATGAAGGTATTGAATAAAAATCTAACTAAAAATCTATAATCTCTATGTAGACTTTTAAAATATAATAATTGCTGGTATTTGCACAGTGCTCGGTACAGATTATCGCCCTTTCAACAACCCTAGAGACAAATTAATGACTTGTACTTGATCCCACAGAACAAAATATGAGAGGGAAAAGCTGAACCGAGTTCTTCCTAAGGCAAGGTCCACTTTGCTATCCTGCTTTCTTTCATAAGACATAACAGAGATGTAAGTAATGATACATTTATAAACAGATTTTCTAGTGACTTTGGAGTTTCTGTTAAAGTTTTGTATATAAAAAAGAACTCTTAGTAATATACTTAGAGCTAATCCTGAGTGCTCTAAAGTTAGCAGAACTTAGTCATTAAGGACCAAAAATATTAAGAAAAATGGATATTTGGGAGGATTAGGGAGGGGTATGTGAAAACTAATGGAGAAGAAGGAACTAATGTGCATTCCCTGGGTACAAAAGAATTTTGCAAAGAACTTATTCAATCTTTCTCCTTTTTTTTTTTTTTTTAAATGAGCCAGTAATGTAACTTAGGACTGGCAATGGGTCAAAACTAAATGGATGCTCGTGACAAATTCTTTTTCTCCTGGGCTTTCTCTACTACCCAGATCATGAGAAATAATTGTGCACAGAAGAAAGGTTACCGGCAAAAAAGGAGAGAAGTAATCCTAATCCTGGGAAAGGAGCAAAGTCAGACTGAAATCTCCTGAGGAGCAATTAATACTGATTTCTGAGCTAAAATGCTTTCTTTGAAAGTGGTCCACCTTCAAGACAGCTCAGGTATCATTTTCTATAAGAAATCTTTCCTGAGGGCAGCTAGGTGGTGTAGTAGATAGAGCACCAGCCCTGAAGTCAGGAGGACCTGAGTTCAAACCACAGCCTCAGACACTTAACACTTTCTAGCTGTGTGATCCTGGGCAAGTCATTTAATCCCAATTGTTTTAGCAAAAAAGAAAAAAAAAAAGAAGAAGAAAAGAACAGAAAGAAAGAAATCTTTCCTGAACCTCTCAGTTGTTAATTGTCCCTTAATAACCACAAATTATTTATAATTTGTATTTATTTAAATTTGTTTTTTCCTCCTCCCCAATATACCCAAAGAAAAATGTAGGCTAATGGAAGGCAGGGACACTTCCTTCCTTCCTTCCTTTCTTTTTTACTTTCTTCCTTCCTTCCTCTCTTTCTTTCTTTCCTTCCTCTTTTTCTTTTCTTCTTTCCTTCCTTCCTCTTTTCTCCTTGCTTCCTTTCTTTCCTTTGTTCTTTCCTTCTTTATTTTCTTCTTTACTTCCTTCCTTCTTACTTTTTCTTCTTTCCTTCCTTCCTCCTTTCCTCCACCTGTCCCTCCCTCCCTTCCTTTTTTTTTTTCTTCCTTCTCTCTTTCTTTCCTTTCCTCTTTCCTTCCTCCCCTCCCTTCCTTCTTTTCTTCCACTCTCTCTTTCATTTCTTGCTTCCTTCATTCCTTTCTTTCTTCTTTTCTTTCTCCCTTGTATTCCAAGTACCTAGCCTAGTGCTTCAAACATAGGCACTTTGTAAATGCTTGATGAGATAAATGCAATCAAATCAAAATCAAAGTTATACCGAGTTGCAGGAGAATCTTTTCTGTCTCTCATGATATGATTTGAATTCCATACCTTGCCGGACCCACTCTTGGTTATGAAGTCTGTGCTCTAATGTTGAACAGCATCTGTGATAGCCAGATACCAGGTCTGCCCAGTTAATGGTCATTGTGGTTTCCTCATCAGAAGGACTCATTGCTGGCTTTTCAAACAAGGAGATCAAGGCTGTGCTGAAGGAGATTGCTTGAACCTGAGCCAGAGATGACATTGAAATAGATGTTATGTGTATTTGGGGAGGGGGGATTAGAAAGGGGATTGCAGCATGAAAATACTACAATGTTAAAAATTCATTGTGTGCAGGGGATTTAAATGTTAATATCAAATTCTTTGCCATTTTATTTAAGGAAAGTTGACTTATGACTCTTTAAAAATGGAAAGAGCTATAAAGCTTGGTTAAACAGACTTAGCACATCTGACCTCTGAACATGAGCAAAATTTGATATTGGTTTATAAAATATCCTTGACATTCCAGATGCCAAGGTGGAACATCATTCATTGTTACAAAAGAGGAGGCCAGCTGGGTCGATTCCTACAGAGGTCATCCAAATATTATCTGGAGGCAGGAATACAGTGGGTAGGAAAGGAAGAGGGGTAGGGTAGCCTGCTGCAAATCATCCCATTGAACATCACCAATCCCCAGATCCTCACTTTTTGAGCCACATTAAGGGTGGAGAAATGGAGTTTTGCCCCAGGCTAGCAACATTAAATGTCACTAGAAGTAAATGGACTCTCAAAAACATAGAACCAAAAAGCTAAGCACCTAGTTTTCAGCAATACTTGGTTAAAGCAGGAAGACAGACCATGCAAAAATGAGCTTCGCCTTTCAGCAATCTCTCCTTTGGACCACATCAGTACCTTACATCAGTACACCAGAGTCTCTGTTCCATAATTTCTAACTGAGAACATTTTCTGACCATCTTTGCCTGCATAAGGTTTGTAGTGCTTGCTCTAGGTACAAAAAGCTTCTGGTCGATGACTTTACTGGTCTCCAGAAATTCTTCCCAGTAGCAAAGACTCATGGAAGTTTCAGATTCCTGGCTAAATATTCTCAAAAACTTGGAGCATTCTATACAAAAACCATGGGAGCCCCACAGGGGAAAAGTTGCAGAGTTTGGTATTATTTTCAGCCCTTTCCCTCCTTATAATAGCATAAAGACTTAAGGTCTATGTTAAGTATAGAAGCACATACCAGGCCTGGTACCCTGAGGAACTCTATACATTGACATTTAGTGCTTGATCCTACCCTACCCTTGAGTGTCAGGATAGATATCGCCATGTGGGTCGCAACCTTAGGCATTGGGCCAAGGAAGATGAACTCCATAGTTTTCTTTCCTGAGAAAATACTTGTTCCTGCTGGTAGGTGACTGTCTGTGGGTAGCAGGAAGGAATCAGTGGACTGGGCCAAGGAGGTCAGATAGGGGGTTGCTATTGGTTCTATGTTAATCTGACTAGACTCAGGCCTGAAAACGTAGTTCTGTCTACAAGAGCCAATAAGAAATGCTACTCTCCGAAGGATAGTCCAATCTTGGGACTATTCATTTCAAAGCAAGAGCCATCTCTAGTCGTCCTGATCTACATCTGGCCATTGGACCCAGATGTCTCTGGAGGGGAGAGTGAGGCGGGTGACCTTGCACAGACCTCCCTCACTGACATCCAATTCACCTCCCTGATGTCCTGGTCCTCTTGGAGAACAAAGGACAAGCAACAACAGCAACATTTCAAGGCAGAAGAAAAGTAGACTTATATTATGTCAAGTTTCTTGACATTGGCACAGAATAGAATAGTTCTTCACAATGACACAAGCTTAACAAATGTTTTAAACTTAATAAGATTCAGACTAATTACTAATGGTTTGATGTAAACTCCTAAGGAAATCCTCTTTCTCATAGTAGCCAATATGCTCATACTACTTTAATGTTTGCAAAGTTTTTACATGTATCATATCTGATCCTCCCAACAGCCCTGGAAGGAAGGTGCCCAGGGTCACAAGCTTGAAAGCCTCTGAAGCTAAATTTGAATTCATCTCTTCTTGACTCCAAGGCTAGAGTCCCCTCCATTAAACCACTCTGAGGAAACTTCATAGACCTGGGCCACTTACATTTTTTTTTTCCTCAATGACTTGGAAAGAGGCATAAAGTCATGCTAATTAAGTTGGAAAATGAAACAAAACTTAGAGACACCTTACACATTGAATGACAAAATCAAGTTCTAGAAAATTTTTACTGGGCTGGAACAATGAGCCAAATCTAAGAAGAAGTCAAGGGATCCTAAGAGGTCATTCTATTTAGATTTTAGTTTAAGTATGTGTTGGATTCAATGAACTCTCTAGAATTCTTTCCAACTCTGTGACTACTCTGCAAACCTTGGGGAAATTATACATAATTATAAGCCTATGGCATCAGGAGTCAGTATCTACTGTATGAACCAATACAAATCTTCCATTTTAAACACTCACCTGGAATTTGATCATCTCTAATGGTGTCCCTTACTACAATGTTCAACCACCATCTCACTTCCAACCCTCTTTTTCTTTTACAGATGAGTGTGTATGTGTGTGCATGTGTGTGTTAAATCTATAACCTTCTGTATCACCCAAGAGCCTTCACTTACCTTTCCAGCTATGTCTCCAAAGGTGAGAATTGATTCATTAGCATCCTGAGGGTTATACCAATAATGCATGCATACAGGTGTACTCCCAAGACCTTGCAGCTTGTATTGACAAGAGAATTCTTTAGTAGAGAGCAGGTCATAGAAACAAATCTCTTTGTTTGTGGAAGCCACAGCTATCTAAAGTTGGAAGGGAAAGAAAAAGAGACAGAAAGACAAAAAGAGAGAGAGAGAGAAAGAGAGAGAGACAGACAGACAGAGAGAGAGAGAGACAGAGAGATACAGAGACAGAGACAGAGACAGAGAGAGACAGAGAGAGAGAGAGAGAGAGAGAGAGAGAGAGAGAGAGAAAGAGAGAGAGAGAGACAGAGAAAGACAGAGAGAGAGAGACAGAGAGAAAGAGAGAGAGTTTTTAATTTAATTCAATATATAACCAAAAAATCTATTCCACAGAGCTGGGGATTGCAGAGCTGGCCTAAATGACCCTTCAAATCCCTTGTGAGCCAGAAATGGGTGTGTTTAACCTGGAGAAGAGAAAATTTATGTCAGGCCATGATGGATGCCTTCAAGTATTTGAAGAACTGCCATGTGAAAATGGGATAAAATTGTTCTGCTTGTCTCAGAGGAGCAAAAGGTAGAAATAGCAGAAAATCAAATTAGAATCTTTATAAGAAATGATCCCTAATAATCTGAGCTAGCCTCAAGTGATATGGCTGCTCTGAGAGGTCAAGGGATAACAGTCCTATAGCTGGAAGAGAGTCTAAAAATTATTTTGTCTAACTCATTTATTTGTACAGACAAGGAAAATGAAGCTCAGGGATGGAAGATGACCCAATCTTCTAATTGTCACACAAGTTTTAGTGTGGTTTGAATCCAAGTTCTCTGATTGCAAAATCCAGTGTCCTTATCACTTACTGAATGACTTCCTCTTTATCTGAGGTCTTCAAGCAAAAGTTGGATAATTGCTTGTCAGGTATATTTAGTACAGTACTTATGATGTAGTAACAGCTTAATAAATGCTTTATTTGTCTATTTGAAATCCATGTCTCTCCAGCCATCTTTCTTTATCCTATTTACCTATATCTACCCCTCTACCTATCAATCATCCATTTAATTGTCTATCAGTTATATAGCCATATAGCTACCCATTTATGTCTCAACATCCATCTTTCTCTATCCTATTACCTATATCTCCTTACTATCAAAATTCTGGAATTTTATGCATGGCCTATAAATGATCATTCCATATCTATTGGTGATCTCTTAGATGTCCAAGAGTAAGGTTCTTCAGTGTTCCATCTAGTCTAAAAGCTACATGAACATACTCCAAACCAAGATTCAGTAAAGAGACAGGGACTGGAGAGAAGATGAAGAGAGTATTTTCTTTCAGGGAAAGATGATCTAGAAAACCTCTGAGAACCCTTCCCACTCACATATTTCATAATCTATAGTGCCAAAAAACAACTTATGATTTAACTAAACCATTTTTGAATATTCCCAAATCTTACAAGTGTATTTCATTCTTGAAGGAGACCTTATTTATAATTTTATATTTTATATTTTATATTTACATAATAAAATCCTGCTACCTATATTACAAAAACCAGTGCCTCTGCTTCTACTAAAGAGAGAGTAAACCCATCTAGGCAAGAGAGTTCTCCTATTTAGATCAATTTCCAGTGTCCCATTTATAGACTATAAAGGTTTAATCATCAGGGAAATGAAATAATGTACAGTTCTAGGGGCAGTTTCTGCAGATCAGGCTATGGCTCTCCAAAGAGTATCTATGACCTCTAAGAGGAACAAAGTATTTTTTATTCATTTTCTCATTTGACATCATGACAGTGACTATCAAATGGACTTCAGTTCAAGGTCAATTCAAATCCTGTCTCTGACATACACTAACAATATGACCCTGAACATGTGACTTAACCTCTCAGATCTTAGGCAAGTCCCTAAGAATTTATGTTGACCTATATGAATAAAGGAAGTTTCTCACTCTGAGAGTTCCCTCTATCAATGAAAAGCCAAGTCCATTCCCTCTCTCATTCACAACTACTCTATGAGGCAGGTAATTGATACATTATTGTCCCTATTTTACAAGTGAGGAAACCAAGGTTTAGTCAGTAGAAGCAAGATCTTGTAACTAGGAAGTAACAGATCCAGAACTTAAATTCAATTTTCATGGCTTTCTGAGGGAGATCAAAAAGATAAACTAGTCCAGCTGCCCCATTTTACATATGGGGACAATGTATCCTAGAGAGATTTTATGACTTGCCTAAGATAATATAGGCAGTAAAAGGCAGAGCTGGGACTTGAACTCAAATCCTTAACTCTAGCCATCTCCTCATAGTATAATGATATACCAATTTATATATAAATAAATATATATTTATTATATATCTTAATAAATTAAGGTAATTTATTATTACCTTAGGATAAGGTTTTATTCTCCTCTGTTTGTCATATATAAAGCCCTGAAGTCATTTTTTTAAAAAATGTACCTTGTTTACATTTTCCAGAGAAACTAGACTTGTCACCCATAGGTTTTTTAGCTTGATAACATCTGAAGTAATAGGTAATTTTTCTTGAAGTTTTAAATTCTCTTCCCAAATGCCAAGCAATCCTTCCTTGCTTACGGTCAGGTAACGGCTTGAACTTTTCAGGAAGATCACTTTCTGGATCGCATCTTTGTGTATCATTGGAAGCAGCTGAGGGTCCTTCCACTGGGGAATCACAGCAGATTTAGCTCTCTCATCCTTCTCACTGAGATTCAACAGTACCAAGGAGATCAGCTTATCCCAAGTAATGCTGTCATCCTGGGCCACATCAACTTTATCAAACAGTTCCCCATACTCTTCCTTGGTCCCATGGCCAAGGACTTCTGGCATCCTTTCCATGAACTCTTCTCTGGTCATACATATTGTGTGATCCAATTCTGGTGGCTTCAAAAGATAAAAACTTACATGAGATTCAGTTCAAGTCAACAAGCATTTTTTAGAGTTTCTACCATGTCTAAGAAATTATGTTAGGAACTAGGGATGCAAAGAAAGATGTGTAAAAGTGCCTGTCCTCAGGGAGCTTATGAAAGAACTCTCCACAGAAAGCTACTATTTCAATACTTGAAGGACTTTGGAAGATCCTTCCCTCCTGAAGGAAGACTTGAAGGACTATAACCAAGAATCCACAGACATTACTTTTCTGAACTTTAGGAGATGGTTTCCCAGAATTTCTGTGGCCAAAAAAGAAAACATCATCAAGATATCAGACTGGTGATGAGGTGCTCCAAAGATAAATTAGGTCTCAGACAATGGTGTATAATTTTTCCCTGGAACCACACCAAAAACTTTTTCAATTTTTTAGAACAAATCAGAATTTGCCTTCCCTCAACATACCTTTCAGGTACCAAAAAATTACCTTCACTCCACAAGCAGGGGATCTGAGGACATACACACCTCTAAGTTAAAATATGATTTTTGTATATAGAACAGGTTAAATTGTATGAATATGAAAGAAGGGATAGGTCCCTTCTAGCTGAGGATATCAGGGAAGGCATCATGGAAGAGATGGCACTTAAGCTTAGAATAAAAGGAAGAGAAAGAATTTAATCAGTGGAAATGGAGGATTCCATTTGCTAGATGGAAGATGGTATATGAAACAGAGAGAGAAGTTTGAGGAATGGGAAGGACTTCAGTTTTGTTGGGTTGTAGAATATAGGAAGGATAATCATGGGAAATAGATCTAAGGATTGGAAGTAGATGGGGAAGGGTCTTTAATGTAAATTTGTGGTGTTAACTGGTGATTTCAATGATATGTTTGAATTCTACCTCTGACATTTACTACAGTATCAACTGGGCAAATCATGTCACCTCTCTGACCCAGTTTCCTCATCTGTAAAATGAGGATAATGGTACTCACTTAGAGAGTTGTTGTGGGGACATGATAAGAAAATGTTCCCCACCCTTACTTTTAATGTCTTCATTCTGAGATTCCCTCTAATTTACCCTGAATATATCTTGCTATTTGCACATTGTCTTCTTCCATTAAATATGAGGGCAGGGGAGAGATGTTTACTTTTCCTTGTGTCCCTAGTGCTTAGTTAGCATAGTGTATGGCACACAGTAGGTGCTGAATAAATACTTATTGGTGATGATAATGATGATGATGATATTGATGGTGAGGAGGAAGAGAATGAGAATGATATATGTAAATCATTTTGCAAACAATAAAGGACTTTTTGTTATGTAGAGGAACTCCTGATATAGAATTTGCACTTTGCAAAGTACTTTATGTTCATTTCCTCATTTGATTTTCTTTGTGGAGAGGAGGAGATAGGGGCTTAATTTGTGATTTCATCAGTATAGACCAAAGTCCACAACACTGCCAAGTACAACCCAAACCAGATTAAAATGAGTTCCTACATGATTTTAATATGTTAATTTATTAATACAAAAGTGTTTAAATATGTGTATTTTTCTAAATTAATATGTGGGAAAATAAAATATTATCAAAATAAATTCTAGTACAGTTTTACTAAAAGAAGAAGGAGGAGGAGGAAGAGGGGAGAAGGAGGAGGAAGAGGAGGGGAAGAAGAGGAGGAGGAGGAAAAGGAGGAAGAGGAGGAAAAACAGAAGCAGCACAGATGAATACTACCATAACAGCTCATATTTGATGATGAAAATAATCAAATCATTTAGTTTATTGAACAACAAAAGCTGAAGAATTAAGCAATGGAGAAGTGAATGCTGTCCCTGAAAAAAAAATTGTTATTTGATCCCATCATTTTGGGAAGAATTGATTTATAAACCTATCTTCAGCTCAGAACTCTCATTTATTTGGGAATTCTATCATTTTTGCTCTAAGATTTTCAATGTAAGCACAATTATTTCAAAGACCCAGATACTGAATTGAGAAAAAGAAATGTTTTAAGAGGATATATGATTATCTAGTGAAAATATTATGACTATGAAAGAGAAAAAAATATATCATTCAAAGAAACTGCAACCAGGAATTTTTGGCCCGAGGCAATGTTGCGACTACTTTCTGAAAACTGAGTCAACACTGACAGTTGGTAAATTATTCCATGCAAATTACAGCAGTCACACATATTTATCTATTTGGTCATCATCTTAATGAAATAATACTTCCAAAGCAAAGCCTGGAGTATTTTCCTCAAGCGTACGAGGATTTCATTTTCATTTCTGGAAATAGGAAACCACTCTGACAGACACCTATTGAAAATTATTTTAGTGTTGGAAATTGCCAGATTGTAAAGCTGAAAGCCTGGGATAATCTCATTTGCTCTTTTCAGAATAGCACAGGCAATCAAATCCAGGGAATGTTCTGTAACCCGGTAAGATCAGCCTGTACAGGGTGAAGACAAACCGTTTTTGACAAGGGCCCAGCCTTCAAGGTCTGTCCACTCCATAACCTTGACTATACTTGACATAGAGGGCAATTTTTGGTGCCATTGCTGTCAATCATTCCCCGAGGAATTGTTTGCAGTTCACTACTTTTTGCTGCCACTTGCTTGAAAAGTACTCCTCTCCCATTTATTCAGGGCTACTTCTTACTGAGTTCAAGGAACCTGTTTGGAAACTGTCAATAGAATCTCCCCAAAGTTTGACTTTTATTGGCAGCTTTTTAGCTTCCTGAGTGTGGGTGGGGTTTGTACCACTGATCTCAGAAACACTCACATATTCTAGAACAAATGCCATTGTTGTCTGTATTTTATTGTTGTTTTGTGGAGAAGTCATTTTCATCTCTTCTTGACCCTATTTGGCGTTTTCTTGGCAAAGATACTGAAGTGGTTTCCCATTTCCTTCTCCAGTTTAGGTGAGGAACTGAGGCAGACAGGGGGAAGGGACTTGCCCAGGGTCATACAGCTGGTAAGTTGTTGAGGACACATGAATTTATATAGATGAGTCTTCCTGACTCCAGACTAGCATCCTGTCAAATGCACCACCCAGCTACCTATTCTAATTAGGCTAATTCTTGTCCTTATTAAGTATGGAGATTCTCTTTGACTAAGGGAATAGACTCCACTTGCCAACATGGTTTCTTGGTTACCTGAGTATAAAAGGCTAGAAAAAGCTCCAGCTGTCTATCTGAGACTTCTGAGCTTGACCTAACTCCATAAGAAAAGGTCATCAACACTGCTCAATTAAATTCATTTGATGTCCTCAGGGAATATCCTCCTTAAATCTTCTTCATGCCCTATAGCTTAGTAAAAACCTCTTGTTGGATAATGGCTAGATGATCTATTTCATTCTAATATTGGCTCTAAACTACAGGAGGCCAGCCTAAAACCAGGCCAAAAAATTGATAATTTACAGTATCAAAATTCATGGTCAACCGATCAACAAACATTTATTAAGCTCCTGCTTTGTGCCAGGAATTCTGCTGAGCTCTAAAGAATATGAAAATGAAATAAAATAAAAACAAAAAACCCACTCCCTGCTTTCAAGGAGATCACAATCTAACAGGGAATGTAACATGTAAACCATTGTGCACAAACAGTACTTATCTAGCAAAGGACACCGGGAATTCCTCCAGGCTGAGGAAAGCTTAGTCTACATTAGCACAATACTTTTTTTAGGATGATAGATCCATAGCTGGCAGGGACTAGTCAAAGATGCCTGATTCAACTCCTTCATCTCATTTCACAGAAGAAGAAACCGAGGCTCAGAATTTAAGTGACACAGTAAAGAATAGCAACAAGATTTGAACTCAGTCCTTTTATCTCCCCTCAGAATATCCCTAGAGGGCAGTTTATACAGAATTCTCATTCTAGTTTTCTAAGTTTTCAAGCTCAAAAGGGTTAAATAACCTTTCCTGATCAACCAACTAATGTTTCAGAGTCAAGATTTGCTAACCCCGAGTTCAGGATACAACATAAACAATTTCCATTTCATTAGAAGATCTCAGAGTTCTTTTTGGTTAATATGTATCTGAGGGATCTTGGTGACTTCTGCTCATGGCATCCATGCAAATCTTCTTTCCCCTCTGAAGCCAGAATCCTGGACAGATTCTTGGCTTTTCCATTCACTTTTTCTCCATTTTTCATGAAGAAAATAGACTTCAGACTTGCTCAGGAGAGTGAGCCACATGAATCCAGGAGTCAAATTCTAGGATAAATGCCACAGTGACTCCATTCTCAATGCCCTGGGGAGCTCCCATTATGAGGGACCTCCAAGATTCCAGCCCAGACATAGCTGAGAGATGGGTTCATCCAATAGTCATGCTGAATCTGAACATGAACTGGGGGAGAATGATGTTATGTCCAAGCAGAGCTAAGTTTTGAGCTTACCCTCCAAGACATTTTGGTGAAACAGAGGAGAGTATAGCCCCAAGATGCTGGGGGTTGGAAGGTGGCCGATATCTGTATGTTTTTGTTCTAATTTCATTTTTGAACTTAATATCCTTTTGTAACAGTTGATCTTAAGTGTCTGAATGGCCCCGGCAATGGGGAAACAAAGCCAATTGGGACTTAATCCAATAACGTTAAAGAGGCTTCCAATCTCTGGGAAACTAGAGAGGTGTTGAAACTTACCTGGTCTTAAGAGTGTTACACTCAGTTTATCTCTCTACACATAAGGGTTTGCTTAGGATAAAAATGGACTCTTCACTCAATGGTCTACTGATAAAGGTTTAACAACTTGGATCTCCAAGAAAAAAAAATGTATGCACATATATATGTACATATTCATGTATGTAAATGCATATATATTTACTATAAATTTTACTGATATAAAATATAACATACAATTTACAAATAACAAATACAAATAAGTAAATTATAAATTACATACCGCCAATTGATTCTCACCAGAATGCTCCTGTTATTTTTGTAAACCCTTCTATCCATAACCAACCTACTATGACAATTCAATCATAACTTGACAAGCAAGATTGCATCCCAATCAGCTTATTCTTTCCCAATAAATTTATTCTCATTAGATCTGATATACAACTATTTCTCATCCTTTCAAAATTAATTTTTAAACTAAAGTTTCATTCATATTGCAATAATGTTAGATATATTTTTAATTTTATAAGGATTAGAACACTGCTTGATTCTATATTATTATCCACAAAATCCAAAAAATCATTCAAATCCATTTCCCTGAACCCATACAACTTTTTTCACCAGCTATCCAAGGTGAAAATGGTTTTTCATAAGGCCAAGTAGATAGCTCTAAAAAAATCAAAATAATTAAAAATACTTTTCATCATTTTTTTCTGTTCAATAAAATATAAATTCATGGGTTGAAGAAAATTTTCTAGTAACATTCCTAGGAGGAACATTATTTTTATTAAAAGGAATATCTTTAAACTTATCTGACTTAATCAAATCTTTGACTTGAGATCCATGTTTTCAATACCAATCTTTAAATTTCCAAAGCTCTTATGGTGTATTTGATTAATTTTTGTACTTTCCAAATGTTATTTGATCTTGACTACAATGCAGTTGAAATTAATAAAAATTCTTCAAGAATGTCAATCAAAAAGAAAGGCCTCACAAGAAATGCTAGCTAATCTCTTTCTCAAACCAAAAGAAGAATGAGAAAAATGTCTATATAGTACCGGATATTAGTGCCATACGGTAATAGCAGCTTGTCAAACACATGCTGCCCTTATCAGTTCCAGTAATTAAACAATTTTAATCATTTTACTTTCAAGATTTTTAGCTAGAGTTTCTAGTTTAAATAAAATTTATTAAATTAGTACTAGACAGGATAAATTTGATGCATAAATATTTTAATTGATTAATTAGTTTTATACCAGGTAATGAATTATCAAGTGATAATTAGAAAGAATTATTTAAACAATGGTTACTGATGAATTTTTAAAATTTTCCTATTAAATTCAGAGTGACTCCAGCCTTTATTATATTAGTACTAGGAGAACACGATTCAAATGTTTGCTTTCAAATATTCATAAAGCCACAATCATTTCAAGTCAACAATAATGTCTTGAATATATATTCTACTCTAGTTGGCACCCATTCTTTTAAAGTAACAAATTGCATTATCATTTCAGAAGCTAATTAAATGGTGCACTATCTGTGTTTAACAATTGTGTCACCAAGAACTAGTAGTACAGAGACCCCTGGGAATATTCTCCAGTTGGGACTCTCAATTTGGATGCTTGAGTTACTGGCATCTGAGAAAAATTCATAAAAATATTTAAAACATTATAAATCATGCAGGTTTCTGATGTATGATTCCTTCACTTGTCAGTACTATTTCAAATGATTGAATAGTTTTGCATTTGTTGAATGTTTAATTACCATTTCTTATCATATTGTAGGATCTTTTATAAGAATTGATATTGAGTGTAATATGAGAAAAATGAAGTTTTATCACTGGAATGTAAGTGCCTAAATGGAAAATGTCTATAATTTTCTTGGTTTTAAACAGATCTAGATTATTCATTTTATTGTGAGATCCTATCCTCCTACAACTCCATAGGATAAAGTTTGTTTGTGATGCTGGAAATCCCAAGTAAGCAAATGGTCATGGTTAATTCCATTTTTCTAGGAAGTCTCTCCAATCTTTAGGGGTTATTTGACCTTGGTTTGATTTTTTTTTCCCCTGAGTCAATTTGATCTGTTTGGTGAGTTTATGATTCTATTTAAATGATCCTTGCAGTAGTAGGGAGCCATTAAGGAACTTAAGAGGATCCTTTAGGGAAGGATCTAGGTGAAATTTCCCTGAACCTATAAGGCTTTTGGTACAAAGAGCTATTAGACATTTTGATGTACCTTGTATAGAAAGGGATACTTAGAAATTTTGTGCAGATCCCAGTCAGATGGTTTTGTGTCCTGAGGAAATCATGGTGAAATTTTAAGCCACAAGAGTTGACTTGTGAGTGAGGGGGGTGACTCAATTCCATCTCAGATCCCTAATCTCTAAGCATAGAAAGTCTGGCTTGGACTAAGGGGATAGGTTTTCTGAAAGAGGAAATTTCATTTTTTTAAATGAGTTACTTAATAATTGAACCTGCTTTTTGAATGTGGGTTCAAAAAAGAGATGGAGGCTGGATACTGAGTTATGAAACAAAGAATGATGCAGCCCACCCTGCACCCTATGACTTCAAGTGTCTTTTTGACACTTTGATTTCTCATCTGAGAGTCAGGGGGTGACTACCAGGTAGATATAGGACCAAAATGCCTCTGGGAAAAGCTCAACATGGTCCATATGGACCAGGTTTTGTTCTAAGATTGAAGGATAATTTTTTGTAGTTGGGGTGATTCAAGAAATAAGATTGGCATTTATTACATGATAAGCAAGTAGTATTTCTTGGTAAACTTTGTGAAATGTTATTTATTGAATTTATATTTGGGCATAATTGTGATTTTTACATATACATGTGGGAAATGACATAAAAATGATTTAAAAGATCATTCCATTTTAAGTATCTAGACAATCTTTCCTGTATGTCACTGAGGAACAAGCTGTAAGACAATGTTTATGCTTCTCCAGGGACTCCAAAGGACTTTTATGAGTCAGGGAATGGACAATATATTCAAAATGGACCCTAATTTATACGCTAATGATAGCAAAATTTTCAAACAGTAGGGAGGGTATAATGTAGTTATTCAAATGCCATTAGATTGTTTGACTAATGGGGAGTTCCTTCCAAGGAACCTCATGATGCTATATAAAGGAAGTGGCTTGGAGTGATCATGGACAATGCATGGGCATTCTATTAGCAATTCTGGTTGGCTCAGCACATAGCTGGGAGGAACCTTTTTCAGGGGGCTATTCAGCTGGAATTGTCAGCATTTTCAGAAAGGCCTAAGTCAGCTTCAGCTGCTTCTTTGTTCCATTCAATCTGAGTAACTCTTTTGTTCGTGATCCCTACTGAAGGAGCCTGTACTAAAGGACCATGGTTCTCTCTTCTGAAGTTACATAGCCCAAAGAAATGGGACCACATCCTGGGATTTTTCCATTATTTTAATTTGTTTCATGTAGGAAATAGAATAAATCTGGCGATCTAAATCCAGACTGTTTCACAGACAGCACAGACCAGAAGTTTCAAGGCACAAGGAAGGATCTTTTGCCAGCAAAAAAAAAAAAAAAAAAAAAAGAATCAAGAATAAATAATACAACGTATATATTTATGTATTATGTCAAAGCATCAAGAACTCATTATAAGGGGGCTGCTGGATGATACAGTGTAGAAAATAATGGCCCAGGAGGCAGGAAGAACTAAAATCTGATCTCAGATACTTACGAGCTATATGATGGGCCAAGTCTTAAACATGTTCACCTCAGTTTCCTTATCTGTAAAATGAGAATTATCATAGCACCTATTCCCAGGGATATTGAGAGGATCAAAAAAAAATAATAATTGTAAAACCCTTAGCACATAATACATGCTACGTAAATGTTAGGTATTATTATTATTATTTAATCAGTGTAAAGATTCTTCACACTAAAAAAAAACCTGTCTCTAATTTATAGCCTTAAAGAAATACTTAAGGCTTGGAAAGCTTCCTGGGGCTATATAACTAATAAGGCTTAGAAGCAGATTTTCAGCCCAGGTGTTCCTACTTACAACTTCAGCATTATCTACACTAATCTCTGCCTCTCATATATATACACATATATATATATATATATATATATATATACACATATACACATACACACACATACATACATATTTCTTTATGCATACACATATATATCTTTATATACATACACATGTATATCTACCTATATGTATATATATATATACATAAATCTCTGCCTATATGTATACAGACATCTCTCTCTCTCTCTCTCTCTCTCTCTCTCTCTCTCTCTCTATACATATATATATACACAAATATCTCCTTATATATGCACATATCTATTTTTCTATTTATACACATACATATCTCTTCATATATATACCCACATGTCTCTCTCTAGATACACATACATATTTCTATATGCATGTACACATATCTCTATATACAGATATATATCTATGTATATACCTATATATCTATGTATATATCTATATATAAATCTCTATATAAATATACATACATATCTATATATCGATTTCTATATAAATATACATACTTATCTATATAGATATCTATATATACATAAATATCTCCCATATATATGTACATACATATTTCTCCATATATATCTACATATCTCTTTAGATACACATACATATTTCTATATGAATACACATATATCTCTATATACAGATATACCTCTCTCTGTGTATACACATATATATCTATATATAAATCTCCATTTTATAAATACACATACATAACTATATAGCTATCTATATATACATAAATATCTCCCTATATATACACATACATACCTCTCCATATACACACATAGATATTTCTCCAAATATACACAGACATATCTCTTTATACATATACATACATATTTCTATATACATACACACATGTATCTCTATATATACATACTTATCTATATATATATACATATCTCCCTATATATACATATATATCCACATACATATCTCTTTATACATAATATACATATCTCTATATACATATGCATATATATCTTTATATACACAAAAATATCTATATCTATATACATCCATATATATACATATCTCTCTATAGCTATGTGTGTATTATATATATATGGCATATGGTATATGTGTGTATATTGATAGATATAGTTATTTCAAATGTATGTAGATGGTATTAATTATGAAATATACATTTATTTGAGAAAATGGAATTAAGAATGCATCTGGCAGTGAGTATGCTATATCTAAACATGAACTTAATGCTATCTAAGGACTGAGCTAAAGTTTGAGCACACTCCCTGAAACATCCAGAGACGAACATACCCTGGAAGATGGGGAGAACATTTGTTTTTATTGTATTTTTGAAGTAAATATCCTTTTGCAAAAGAAGAAAAAAAATCAATTCTTTTGCATCAATTTGTTTATTCATTCAACAACATCCCCCCAAAAAAATGAGTGCCTATGACTATAAAGGAATGAAGCTTTAACTTTTAAGCAGTCACTGGCTGTGGCGATTTCTCCTGGCAGAACTCTCTAGCTGAAAGACAATGCTGCTGGGAACTTTTTTTCCTATAAGTCAAAGCGCCAACAATTCTGCCACACTCAAGAGAAGGTTTGGCACTTTCCTCTCAATCAGCCTTTGTGATGGGAAGAGCAAAGTTGCACAACCCACTCTGCAGCCCTGAGGAGCCTCTGGTGCTGGACCCAGCCAGCAGAGGTCTCTGTAGCTCTGTTGCATTTCTGCATGGCCATTGCCTGCTTGTGTGCTGCCTGGTGCCCTCTCATCAGCTACCCAGGAGCACCCCAGTAATTGCTCTTTATTCACTGGGCTGTTTTAGCAATTGCACAACCTAGAGGCTGAAGGTAGTGATCAGGCTCCCAGGCAGGTGAACCTGCCCAAAGTGGAAGAATCCACTATCTGAAATCTACCCCAAACTGATCGGACCCCCAAGTTACAGATTCTGCCTCCTGATATGCCCAGAATCCTACCTGATGGGGATTGATTGGGAAATGTTTGAAACCTTGGGGCGCATCCTTCCGGAAGCCAGGTTAAGGTTTTTGTCTCAATCCCAGTGGAATATCTCTCTGCCTCTCTCTCTCTCTCTCTCTCTCTCTCTCTCTCTCTCTCTCTCTCTCTGCGCCCCCCCTCCCCCCTCTCTCTCTAGATATAGCTAGAGAGAGAGATATAGTTAGATAGATAGATAGATATAAGTGTTGCTTTTCACCCCAAGGGGCAGTATAATTAGAAAGGACACCAGACTTGGAATCAGAGAGACTTCAGTTTAAATCCTCTATAACTTTGTGATCCTGGGCAAGTCATTATCTCTGCTGACCTTCCTTATCTGTAAAATAGGGAAAATAATAGTGACCATCTCACTGCATTGTTGTAATGCACAAATGAGACAATCTAGATAAAGCAAATTGAAAAACTCGAGGCCAATTCAAATATTGAGGTATTTGTTGTTTGTTTTATCTAGCTAAGTAAATTCGGAAAGCAGTATAGTTTAGTGGATACACAGAGGACTAGGGCAGTCTGGCAGATCTGAATTCAAATCCTACATCTGACATATTGGTTTATGACAATGGGTGAGCCACTCAACAAATCAGTGCCCTAAGCAATTCTTTTGTCTATAAATTGTAGAAGAATTTGTGATTCACATTAGTAGACTCATTTTCCTCACCAGTACTGATTTATATCAATAAATTAGATATAGCAAAAAATAAGAGAAAGTCAAATCAGGTGATATATGTGAGAGTTTTGCAAACTGTGGAATGCTCCATAAATGTATATGAGTGCAGATGTTATTACTGTAGTGTCTAGGTTTTATTTGACTTAGAGACAATGCTATTAAACTTTTTTTAAAAAATCTATATTGATTTATGAGACATCCTTGTGCTAAAACAATAAATTTTCTGCAAATTCAGCAATAAAGTAGCAACTGATATAAACTAAATACAAGCGAGATACTTTTGAAACTGTGCCTTGCTTTTAAATATTAATAATAATAATAAAATAATAACCAACATTTACATAACCCTTAAAGGTGCTTACAAAGCACTTTGCATGCATTATTCTATTTGAGCCTGAAAGCAACCCCATGAAGTTAAGTAGTACCTAATTCTTAGGAAATAGCAGGGATTTCTGCAATCTGATTTCATGATATATCTTTAAACCTGGAATCTCAAAGAATTCATTACCAATTCTTTTAAATAGATAAATATAATGTTTTACTTTAATTAAACTCTAATTCAAATATTATTTATTGAAGGCAAGGCCAGAGAGATGAGACACGATGGTGGATATAGTGTAGGGCCTAGATACTGAAAGCTTTGTGTTCAAAGCATCTCTCTGATACTCTTAGATTTCTGAGACTCATTGTGCAACTATGGACAAGTTATCTCATCTCCAGACGTCTCAGAGCATTTCTAGGAATTATCCACTAAATTATAGATGGGTAGAGATCTGCATAGATGCCCTTAATTACTACACCAAGAGTTCCCCTGCTTTCAGGCAATCACAGATCATTTGCATATCCAGAAAGATGACAGAATGCTGTTCTCTGAGCAAACTCAGCAAAATCTGAGTTCAAATATGGACTTTGATGCAAGGTTCCTTCTTCCTTCCTTCCTTCCTCCTTTCCTTCCTTCCTTCTTCCTTCCTTCCTTCCTTCCTTCTTTCCTTCCTTCCTCAATATCTTGAGGTTCCTGGGCTAGATTTCTTTTCTAATGACTATGTCTTTAACTAACTGACTCTCATTAATTGGACAAAAAAGGTCTCTAGTGAAGACCTTTGTTTTTTGGCTTAAATCACCTCAGAGTGAAAGTAAATAACAATGATTGTTGTTTTGGACAGAAATCCTGAGGGTCTTCCCAGATTGATTCCAGATTGATTCCTTTTATTTGTTTTTTGGACTAGATAAAAAAGGCCATTCTTTGTCTTCTTTCTCACCTAGCCTTAATCACTGAATGGATAGTTGCCTCAGTCAAACCGAGATCTGTTAAAGACTAGTTTTAAAAGACCGAAATCTATGACTATATCCAAGGCCATCTCCAGTTATTTTGATCCATATATTGCCACTGGACTCAGATGACCCTGGAAGAATGAGTGAGGCAGGTGATCTTGCCCAGCTCTCCCTCACTTTGATCCAATTCATTTGCATGTCATGGAATCATTTCCCTGATGTCTTTCTCAAGAATGAGAGACAAACCACAGCAACAACAAACGAGGAAGTCACTTCATCTCTGACTGCCTTGATATCCTCAATTGGAAAATTGGAATATTAACAGAAACTCCCTCCCAGTTTGTGGTGAAGATAAAATCAGATAATACATGAAAAGCACTTACAAACCTACAAGTGCTGTGGAAAGGTTAACTGTTCTGTGACTATTTCCCAATGGAGAATAGAGAATTCACACAAGAGAAGAGAGAATGAACAATAGAACTGGCAGGAAAAGAATAGATTCATTTTTCACTTACTCACTCACGTGCATCCTTCTATACAATCCTGAGCCTTGTCCAGCATAGCAAACATCAAACCCATGCAGGGCTTTGAGGTTCCCATATCAGAGTGAGCACTGGGAATAGAGCCACTATGAAACACAGGACACACTCTTTCCCATTTCTGTCCCTTCTTTCTTGCATTTAGGTTGTATCTGAACACACACAGTGACATCTAACAAATGACAGGAAAATATAGATTTTTCTAGGAGACTTAAACATCCAACAAGGAGACTTTACAAAGAAAATAGAGGGGGAGGGAGAAAAGTGCTGTCATGTGTCTATCCACCAAGTGAGATACCACATAGTGCAGTACTGGAAGAAAATGATCACTGAAGAAGAGGAATATTCACAAAAAAGGACTTATTTATTAGATGAAAAATTATTGACTGTTGGCTAATAACTTCTCTGGGGCAGCTAAGTGGCGCCATAGCACATAGGCCTGGAGTTATCCTGACTGACCCACAGTTCCAGAGTTCAAATCCAGCCTCAAATATTTACTAGACCAATTGAGCAAGTCACTTAAACCTATTGGTCTTGGTTTCCTCCTTTATAAAATAAGCTGAAGGAGGAAATGACAATCTACTCCAGTATCTCTACCAAGAAAACCACAAATGGAGTCACAGAGAGCTGAACATGACTAAACAACAATAAAAACAGCAACAAGAAAGCAGATGGTTCAGCACTAGGGATATTAAAAAAAAAAAAAAAACAGGATATCTTTGTGCTCCAACTGGGGGACACAATGTGATATTGTAAGGTCCTAGAAAGAAGAGACTCTCCTTTGCCTTTCTTTGGATCCCTAACACTTAGCACAGTGTCTGGCTCCAAGAAGGTGTTTCAGAAATATTTATTGATTAGACTTAAAATAAATAAAATAAACTTCCACTTCAGGCCCAGTGATAAGGCTCAGAAGTCTTATGGCAGCAATGCTCAGGAGGTCAGTCCTTAGGTATTTAGGAACAAAAGTTAAACTCATGGTATCAAAAATACCATAAAACGCAAAGAGTAAAAACAGGAATCTTAATGCAAAGATGAATAGCTTACTGAGACATTGATATGACTGTGGGATCTCTTGTATCAAAGGGTTTTCCACTATAGAAAGAGCGTGGCAATGGCTTTGTTTCTATCTGAATAATCTGGAGACTTTGGTGTCTGACTAAACCCCCTGTTTTGTCATTAATTCCCATTGCGAGCACATGGCTCACAAGGTTCAAAGAATGAATAGGTAGATCGAAGAAAATCAACAGAATCCACAATAGAGCTGACCAAAAATAGTACCTCCTTACTAAAAGCCCCTACTGCCAGGCAGAGGACTGTACAACATCAGTGACTTACAGTCATGCCCTCCACAGGGATCACAGGAGCTGTTGCCTCATTCCATGTCTCCCACTGACATTGTCTGAAGTCCCAACAAGTAGCACTCCTGGTTACCTCTCATTTTTTTTTATTATAGCTTTTTATTTACAAGACATATGCATGGGTAATTTTTCAGCATTGATAATTGCAAAACCTTTTGTTCCAACTTTTCCCCTCCTTCCTCCCACCCCCTCTCCCAGATGGCAGGTTGACTAATGCATGTTAAATATGTTAAAGTATAAGTTAAGTACTATATATATATATATATATATATATATATATATACATGTCCATACAGTTATTTTGCTGTACAAAAAGAATTAGACTTTCAAATAGTGTACTATTAACTTGTGAAGGAAATAAAAATGCAGATGGACAAAAATAGAAGGATTGGGAATTCTATGTAATGGTTCATAGTCGTCTCCCAGATTTCTTTCGCTGGGTGTAGCTGGTTCAGTTCATTACTGCTCCATTGGAACTGATTTGATTCATCTCATGGCTGAAGATGGCCAGGTCCATCAGAATTGATCATCATACAGTATTGTTGTTGCAGTATATAATGATCTCCTGGTCCTGCTCATTTCACTCAGCATCAGTTCATGCAAGTCTCTCCAGGCCTATCTGAAATCCTCCTGCTGGTCATTTATTACAGAACAATATTAATCCATAATATTCATATACCACAATTTATTCAGCCATTGTCCAATTGATGGGCATCCACTCAGTTTCCTGGTCACCTCTCATAACCATCATCATCACTACCTCATATTGTTTTTCCACTATCCTGCTTAATATAGTCTACCTACAGTTCTCTGAATACCATCATTGCCAGAGGTATTCCATGATAAAGATTCTCAGTAAAAGTCTGGCCTCAGGGATCTGTCCTATAGCTGCAGAAAATAGTTTACAATTCTTTATCTTGTCCTGATGATACTTAATCTTCCTGTACCAAGCTCTTAAAGGAGTCTAGGAGATACCATTCTAGATTGCTCTTTATATACAAAGGGATACAGTTCCTGTTAACCTCTGACATTATATAAACTAACCCATTGATAAGAAAAACCATCCCCTCCCTTCATCTTTGGGGTAGGAAGAATTTCCCAGCGTAAAGATCTTTCTCTACTCCTTATTGTCTCTGTGGAACAATACTTTCCCTTAGACTAAAGCATGGCTTTTTAGACAGGAATCCATGAATGCCCAAGAAGCCTGTGAATAGATTTCAGATACTCAGTGAATTCCAATAGGAAGAAAAAAATACATCTTTATTTCAATATAACGAGTTTCCTTTGAAATCTCATTTTTTTAAATGAAAAGGACAGACATGTAAAAAAATATTTATAGCAGCTCTTTTTGAGATGGCAAAGCATTGGAAATTGATGGGGTGCCCGTTACTTGGGGAATGGTTGAACAAGTTGTATGTATGTATGTATGAATGTAATGAAATACTTTTTCCTAAAAGAAATAATGAACAGGTAGATTTCAGAAAAAACCTGGAAAGACTTACATGAACTGATGCTGAGTGAAGTGAGCAGGACTGGGAGAACATTGTACACAGGAAGAGCAACGTTGTGTGATGATCAACTATGATAGACTTAGTTCTTCTCAGCAGTATAATGATTATAGACAATTCCAAAAGATTAATGATAGAAAATGCTATCCACATCCAAAGAAAGTACTATGGAGTCAGAATACAGACTGAAGAATACTGTTTTCACTTTTTTGTTGGATTTTTGTCTTTCTCTTTCTTGTGGTTTTGGCCTTTTATTGATTCTTTCACAATATGACTAATATGGAAATATGTTTAACATGATTATACATGTCTAGCCTATATTGGATTTCTTGTCTTGGGGAAGGGGGGAAGAAGAGAAAGATATAAAAGCATTTGCATATCCTTCTCAGGGCACTTGGGCTCTGTTATAAAAATCATCTGGATCTGCCTTCTGCAAAATCCAGTGTAGAGGAATGGGAAGCGGGAGGAGAGCTGAGCACTCCCTGGGCACTATCACATAGTGGCAAGAAGGAAAATACAGAATCTACATAGATTTCTGCCATTAGTTTAAAAAATGCAGCACCTGCAAATTATACTAGATACATAAATAAAGTTCACATGAATTTATTCATTCAATGGATATTTATTATGTGTCTAGTTCATACCAGATGCTGCACAAGGAGATACAAGGAGAAAAATAAATTAATGCCTGTCCTCAGGGAGCTTTCATTCTACTGTTCCAGAAGATGTAATGTACATGATAATTCTGCTGATACACCGTGGAAAGATGGTTTCCCTGAGTTCTCCAAGGCTGTGCTGGGGAGACGTAAGCCCTGCAAGGATCTGCTAGTTTGGGGTTTGGGCAGCTACTGTTCCCCTGCTCTCTCCTTGAGGCCCTTTCAAAAATGTATTTTATGTACTGTTCCTTCCTGTCGATGGAGCATTTTTCTGCTGCTATCATCAAGTCTTGCCTGCTGCCTGTATTTCACCAAGCGTGCCAGCAATAATAACGTCCTTCCTAGACAGCTCTCCCATGGCCAGTCAGCTTTGTCAGATAAGGCTACACTTTCACTTCGACATAACCACAAGAGTTGAAGCAAAACTCAGCAGATTAAAGAGGTATATATATATATATATATATATATATATATATATATATATATATATATATATATATATATATATATATATAATATATATATATATATTTTTTTTTTTTTCTGGGATCTGACATGATGTTTAATAAATAGAGAGAGGGAGATGAAAAATTTTCCTTGGCCTGGCAGGGGAGGATGGATGACATATGGAAGGCCTTCATAATTTTTTTTTTTTAAATGCACAGATAGCGATGTCATTCAAGGATAAATACCGAAGTCATTGAGCTGTAAATAGCTCAATACTTCAAGGATTTCCCCACTGTAGGATTATCTCTACTGAGGTGAAATGTAATGCTCTTGTGCCCAACTAGATGGTCTTTGCCAGATTTTTTGTTTGGATAAATCCATCACCCAGCATTGAGCCATTCTCTGGAGATGATTCTCCTTAAGTCTAATGAAAACTCAGACAACTGACTTAATCATCTCCTATTTCAAGGCCTGCTTTTAAGTATGTAGGACCTAGCACCATTTAGGTTCTGCTGGCCAAGTTTTTGAGACCCTAGGGTCATGCCCTCACCACAGTGAGGTAATAGTAGGTGGGTGTAGGCAGCTAGGGGGTACAATGAATAAGACCTGGGCTTGGAGTTGGTAAAATCTGAATTCAAGTTCTGCCTCAGACATATACTGGCTGTGTGACTCTGGGTAAGTCTTAAAACTTGGTCTTTCTCATTTTCCTCATCTGTAAAGGGAGTAAAATATAAGCATTGTTGTGAGGATCAAGTGAAATAAAATATATAAAATGCTTTGCAATTATTAAAGCACCATGCAAATGTTATCATCATCATCGTCATCATCAAGTCGACAGCTACCTATTCCTATGTAGGGCAGCTTGGTGGCTCAATGTATAAAGTGTAGAACCTGAAGACAAGAAAAACTAAGTTTAAACACAGCCTCAGATACTTCCTAATTGCGGGACCCCAGGCAATTTTTGTCTGCTTCAATTTCCTCAAAAAATTAAAATAATATCATCTACATCATATTGTTGTGAGGATCAAATAAGATAAAATTTGTAAAGCATTTAGCATAGTGTCTGTTACATAGTAGGTATTTAATAAATGATTATTTCATTCTTTCCTTATGTAAAAGATTGTAAATAAGCACAGAAATGAGTTCCCAAGAATGATGGTTTTTTCTTTTGTTCTGACCTATCCGTGGTGTGCATTCAGGGTTAAAGTGGCAGGATGAAGACAAAGAAACATTCTTTTTCTATAGAAAATAAGTGATTTCTCTTTGTCCAAGATAAGAGTCTAAGGGATTGTGTACCTGCCTACCCCCTCCAGCAACTAATCAGTGTCTATTACAAAGGCCTTCTAACTGATCTCTCTGCCTCCATCTTTTCTCTCTCTCCAGTAATGTTTCATACAGTTGCAAAAATCATCTTTCTAATGTTATGTTGCTCTTTCTTCAAACATTTTCTATGGTTTCCCATTAGAGAAAGAGAGAATTTGACAGTGTGAAGTTACTAATGTTTAGAAATCTTATAGTGATGTTCAAGATCTTCCACAATTTGATTCAATCTTGTTTTCCTAGTGTCCATTTTTTATAAAATGCTTAATTGATCTTTTAAACATCACTACCATTTCTTCATGACTTCCTCCTTCCCTAATAGAACCTTCGGTTTTCATAAAGGAAAACAAATGAACATATTTCCCTTTGACAATGTGAAATTCACATTTTTTTGTAAATTTTATACTGATGTCCAAGGTCTTTCACAATTTGATTCAATCTTGTTTTCCTAGTGTCCATTTTTTTTATAAAATGCTTAATTGATCTTTTAAACATCACTACCATTTCCTCATGACTTCCCACTTTCCTAATGAGAATCCTCCCTTTTCACAAAGGAAAAGAAATGAATACAGTTTCTTTTTACGGGTCACAGAATATGATAGAAGGACTCGCAGAAGCTAGCCAATCCACTGTATCCAAACACATTCCCATTTTATCAATGTCCATCCTAATATATGATGACCTTTCTTAAAGTACAGAAGACTAGGACTCCAGAATACACAACACCTCCCAAACAAACTGGACTGCTCACCAAACTCCACTCACATCCTAAGCTCATCATACATATTGCCACCCATGACCAACTCAACCTGTTAAGATGCTTCCCTGCTTTTAAGGAACAACTTAAATATCATTTCCTACATCAAGCATTGTTAATCTCCCTAAAATGAAATTGTTTTTTCTCAAGAATTTCTCATACACCCTATGTTTAATCACACTGTGCCTTTGAAATGTTTTTGTTCAATTGTGTCTAACTCTAACCATAGCACAAAGAGCCTTCTGTTCTCTGCAGTCTCCCAAAGTCTGTCCAAGTTCATATTTATTGTTTCTATGACACTATCTATCTATCTAATCCTCTGTCATCTCGTTTCCTTTTGCCTTCAATTTTTCCCAACATCGGGGTCTTTGTCAATGAGTCCCATCTTCTCATTGTGTGACCAAAGTATTTAAGCTTCAGCTTCTTTACTTGACCTTCCAGTCCAGTCCAACCAACCTTTATTGATTATTTTAAATATTAACTGATTTGATTGTTGTTTGTCTGTTGTCCAAGGGACTCTCAAAAGTCTTCTTCAGCCACCAAAATTAGAATTACAATTCTGTAGTCCTCAGCTTTTCATCTAATCCAACTCTCACATGTAGGCACAGATGGCTACTGGAAAAACCATAGCTGTGACTATATGGAGTTCTGTTAGCAAGGTGATTATCTTTTAGTATGCTGTCCAAATTGGCCAGAGTTTTCCTTCCAAGGAGCTTTTAATTTCAGGACTGCAGTCACTATTTGCAGTGATCTTTGAGCCCAAGAATATAAAATCTGACATTGCTTCCATTTCTTCTCTATTTGCCAGAAAGTGGTGGAACTAGTTGATAATATCTTACCTTTTTTGATGTTAAACTTCAAGCTAGCTTTTGTACACTTCTCTTTTATTCTCATCAAAAGGCTTCTTAAATCTTCCTCCCTTTCTGCCACCAGAGGGGTATTGTCCAAGATAGTTGGTATTTCTCTTGGCAATCTTAATTCCAGGTTAGATTCAGCCAGCCTGGCATTTTACATAATGTCCTCTGCATTTAAATTCAATAAATAAGCTGATCATATCCAGCTTTGTTGTACTCCTTTACAATCTTAAAGCAATCAACTGTTCCATTCTTGGCCCACATACAAGTTCCTAAGGAGACAAGACAATTAAGACGATCTGGTATTCCCGTCTCTGAGAACTTGGCACATTTTGTAATAATCCACCCAGTCAGAAGCTTTAGTCCAACTCTTTGGGACTCTATTTGGAGCTTTCTTGGCAATACTGGAGGGGTTTGCCATTTTCTTCTCTATTTCATTTGACAGATGAGGGAACCGAAGCAAACAGGGTTAAGTGACTTGCCCAGGGTCACACAACTAGTAAGTATTTGAGGCTGGATTTGAACTCAGGAAGCTGAGTCCACCCGACTCCAGGGATGCTCTATTTATTGTACTACTCAACTGTCACTTGAAATGTCTATCTCTATCTGTTTGACGTTTTATTCAATTTTAAGTTCTTTGAAGAGAGGGAAGGCGAACTGGATTTGGAGTTAAATTACCTGTCTGCCACTTAGTACCTATTTAACTATGAACAAATCATTGTTTTAACCTCACCAAATCTGTTTTCTTAGTATAAGATGAGTGAACTGGATTTGATGTTCTTTGATCACCTCGGTCACTATTCTCTAGATTTATTCATCTTGAAACTCCCAGAATGAAGCTTTGCCTGTAGCAGGGGCTTAATATTTTTTGGTTGTTGTTGTTCAGGGATATTCAATGGAGAAGATTTCTCAATGTGCAGAGTGCATTGGTTAGTGTACTTCTGAAAATCCACCCTCCTCTGTCACAGTCTGGCAATGAGACTTCTCTGGGTCTCAGTGAGCCTATCTGTAAAATGGAAAAAATTATTTCCACGTCTTGAGGTCTGAACAATGTTATACTCTAACAACTTGAACAATAATCTAACATAAGGTTTTCAGCTCGATTTTTATGAGGAAGCAAGAAAGTCGAAAAGCTGCTGTATCTGCAGTGATCCACTCAAATGTTGAACCAAATGGCGTTTAGTTTTCCCCTTTGAAATGATGCCATTAAAAAAATACAAATCATAGAACCCCTGAAATACCGGGCTTCTTTTTTTTCCAAGTCTGATGACTTTCTTTTCTTTCTCAGTTCATTAAAATTCTGCCAGGATCTTTTTTTCTCAAAATGAAAAATAGTCCCTAATGGAGTCCCAAAGTCTCGTTTCCCCCACAACCTGCTGAGTATTTTTTTTTTGAAACAGCTCAACAGAAAATAATATTTCTTCTGTCAAAGCCTCTATCTGCCCCTGGGTAATGTTCTGAGACAGCAGAATAAATACCTGCTCTTGGAATGAGTCCTTTTCCCTACCCAGGTAATTAAATTTCGAATTAACATGCCTCTTCCTTGTATTTTGATTTTGTTGTTCTTACCTCAATTTCCCCTGGCCAATAAGCATGTTTATAATGAGCATGTTGATGAGCTGGTTGCTAGCCTGTCAGAACATCCTTGCTGCTTGAAAATTAGATGCATTGTTTCAAAACAGATGTATCCGTTTAACTTCCTCCTCCACA
The DNA here is from genome assembly GCF_016432865.1 of Antechinus flavipes. Lineage (NCBI taxonomy): Eukaryota > Metazoa > Chordata > Mammalia > Dasyuromorphia > Dasyuridae > Antechinus > Antechinus flavipes. Next base: position 25,439,640 of record NC_067400.1, read on the forward strand.
TTCGCCATCTTCCATTGAACAGACTAGTGGGCCCACGCATGAGGGAAGAAGGAGATGGGGCTTCAAACTTCTTCCAAAGAAATTTTGCCTCGCTTCTTTTTCTACTTTCCTTCCCTGCCTCAAAAGCTCATCTTGTCTAATCTCATCTCCAAGCTACAAACTCAATCCTGGCTACCAACTCCCCCAGGTTCCCTATTATTTGTCCTTCCTTCTTGAAGAGGGTCATGATGTGAGGAAGGTGATGTCATGACATGCAAGTGGATTGGATTGAAGCGAGGGAGGGCTGGGCAAGATCACTTGCCTCACTTTCCCCTCCAGAACCATCTGGGTCCAGTGGCAAGATAAAGATCAGGACGGGTGGCCCTCTGCCTCCCTGCCTTCTGATTTGAGAACTGGAAGGTGGGGTGAGCAAATCCCCCCCAAAGTCTGCTGCCTTCAGAGAGCAAACTTGACCTTGTTCTGCCCTGCAACTGAATCTCACCTGATTTCAACTGCAGCTATCTCACTCACATCCAGCTTCTTTTTTTTTAATTAAAGCTTTTTATTTAAAAAATATACATACATATATATGTGTGTGTGTGTATATGGTTATCCTTACAAAATCTTGTGTTCTAAATTTTTTCTTTCTCTTCCTCCCCTAGATGGTTAAGTAATCCAATATATGTTAAACAAACGCAATTCTTCTATACATATTTTCACAATTATCATGCTGCACAAGAAACATCAGATTAAAAAGGAAAAAAATGAGAAATAAAACAAAATGCAAGCAAAAAAAAAAAAAGAGCAAAACAACAAAAAGAGTGAAAATTCTATGTTTGGATCCACACTTAGTTCCCACAGTCCTCTCTCTCTGGACACAGATGGCTTTCTCCATTACAAGATTATTGGAAATGGCCTGAATCACCTCATTATTTAAGAGAACCATGTCCATCAGAATTGATCATCATATAATCTTGTTGTTGCTGTGTACGATGATCTCCTGGTTCTGGTCACTTCACTTAGAATCAGTTCATGTAAGTCTCCTTAGGCCTTTCTGAAATCCTCCTGCTGTTCATTTCTTATAAAACAATAATATTCCATAACATTCATATACCATCATTTATTCAACCATTCTCCAACTGATGTGCATCCATTCAATTTCCAGTTTTTTGTCACTGAACACTTTTTTATCGCATCCCACCCAGCTTCTTTCCCTTCTCCCATTAGATTGCAAGTTACTTGAGGGAAGAAACTGTCTTATTTGCCCGTTAGCACTGTGCTTAAGTAAGTACTTAATACATTTTTTTTAATTGAGCTCATTAAATATTTATTAAGCTCCTTCTTTGTGAATTGAGTCTTCCAAAAGCACAGGCCTACCCATGTCACCTCCTATTCAATAAACTCTAGTGGATCCCTATCACCTGCAGAATCAAACCCTGCTATTTGGCTTTCACAACCCTTCATTCTGCATCTCCAAACTTCTTACCCCTAACTCCTCTCTCTGGTCTCTGATTCAGGGGCACTGGCTTCCTTGCTGTTTCTCAGAAAAGACAACACATTTCCTGACACCGTGTACTTTCACTGACTGCCCCCCATCTTTGTTATCTGCTCCCTGCTTATCTCTCCCTCCCATCGTCCTGGCTTCCTTCAAGTCTCAGCCAAAATTCTGCAAGAAGGCTTTCCCCGGTCTCCTTAAAATTAGAGCCTCTCTTCTGTGATTCTTTCCAATTTCCAGATCTTGTTTGGACAGTTGTTTGCATGTTCTCTCTCCCATTAAGCAATTAAGTCATAGTGTATTAAGCACTGAATCTGGAAATCAAGATGAATTCAAATCTGGAACTAAGTCATAGTGTGTTAAGCATTGGAGCTGGAATCAGATAGACCAGTTCGAATCTGGCTTCAGACACTTGCTAGCATTGTGACCTTAGCAGTCATTGTGTTGCTTCAGTTGTCTCAATTACAAAGGTGGTAATAATGGCTCCTCTCTCCCAGAATTGTGATGAGAATCAAACAAAATAATATTTGTAAAATGCTTAAGGCCTGGCATGTGGTAGGCTCTATATAGATGCTTATCTCCTTCCCCTTCTCCATTAGATTGTGATCCTCTTGAGGATAGGGATATTTTGTCTTCCTTTTATCCAAAGCACTTAGTACATTGCCTGGTACATACCAGGTGCTTAATCAATGCCAATTGACTTGACAACTTTCCACACCAAGGGTCTCTATTGGTGTTAGTTTTCAATTAACTTGCGACCACAGTGGTTGGAGACTTATCAAGCAAATCAGAAGGCAGGTTTGGTGATCAATATAGGTACCTGCCTTATAGCTCTCTGTATGGAATTTGTCATATACTACTCACATGCTCCCTTGCAATGATAGAGTAATTTTAAAAAATATCAAATATCCTATTTCTCTCTTAGTAGTAGTTGTTAATTGTCTCTCCATTTTGAAATAACTTAAAAAAAAAAAGAAAGATTTGTATCCTTTAGTTTCATTTGCCTACTAAGTGTTATATCCATGCCATAAACTTTCTTTGTTATCTGAGGTTACAATTCTTAGCATTAAAATGTAATCACTGAGATCCAGTGCTAAAATGGTTATAGAATAGAATGAATAAATTAGTCTGTCTGCCACCTCTGTCTCTTTTCTCTGTCTCTGTGGCCCTCTCTGTATCTCTTTTTCTGTCTTTGTGTCTTTTGCTCTCTGCTTCTGTCACTCTCTCTCTCTCTGTCACAAACACACACACACACACACACACACACACACACACACACACACACACATTCTCTGTGTGTTTCTTTGTCTCTGTCTCTGTTTCTCCTTGTTTCTGTCTCTCTCTCTCTCTCTCTCTCTCTCTCTCTCTCTCTCTCTCTGCCTCTCCACGTGTCTCTCTTGGTGTATCTATGTCTCTGTGTAAGCTTCTTGTGAGCAGTAACTGTTTTTTATTAGTTCTAAATCCCTGATATTTATTATACTGCTTTTCATTAAAATAAGTAATTAATAAGTATATTCAATATCTTTACAATGCTATAACTATTCTTTTCTCTTTTTGTTTTTTTTAATTATTGATACCTTTTGTTTTTATATCACCTACATTTCCCAATACATTCCTTTCCCACCTCATTCCCAGAGAGCCATCCCTTATGACAAAGAAAAAAAAAAAAAAACAGTTTGGCCAAACTAATACATCTCTATGCTATATCCCACCATGCAAAGTACCCAGTTTTGGCAAATAAACTGGGAGATTACTTTCTCATATCTCAGTTGGGGTCTAAGCTCAGTCATTATAATTTCACAGCATTCAGTTTTGACATTTTTGCTCCATTTATATCCTTGTAGTCATTATTGTGTAAGTTGTTTTACTCTTTTTACCTGAATCATCATCAGCTCACATAAGATCTGTCAAGCTTCCCGGTAGCCATCATCTTAATCATTGTTTCATACAGCACTGTGATATTCCATAGCCATGTCTTATTTAACCATTCCCCAACCCATATGGGGACATCTACTTTGTTTCTAATTGTTTGTTACCAAGAAAAAAAGTTGTTCCATTGGTTTTCAGTCATATCCAACTCTTTGTGATCCCATTTGGGGTTTTTTTGGCAAAGATGCTGGATCGGCCTGTTATTTTCCTTCTGTAGATCATTTTACAGATGAGGAAATTGAGGCAAACATTTTTAGTGACTTTCCCAAGATCACATAGCTAATAAGTGTCTGAGACTAAATTTGAACTCAGGAAGATTAATTTTTCTGACTCTAGACCCAGGTGCATAGAAGATGCACTATGGCCACCTTGCTGCCCATAAGTATTTTTGAGTGTACATGAAAACATTAAAAAAATAAGCAAACATACAAAAATATTCTTGGGTTATATTCTTAGCAGTGGATTCTCTGAATCAAAAGATGTGGGCATTTTAATCACTTTCTTAGAACAATTCCAAACTGCTTTCCACAGTTTCACCAAGAGTACATTAGGATGTCATCTTTCCACAACAAATTCAACATTGGCTCTTCATTGTCACTCTCCATCATGTCATGTTATATAATAATAAGGACAGGAGACGATTATCGTGCATTTTCTGAAATACTGTTGGATGAGTGTTTTAAATAGTTCCTAGTACTCTTTCCAAAAGGTTTAGCTAATAATCTCTCTCTCTCTCTCCTTCCCTCCCTCCATCTATCAACTATCTACCTACAATCAGTCTATTAATATATCTACATATCTACCTCCCCATCATCTCTAATTTAATTTTTTATATTTTTCTTTTTTTATCATGTGTGTAAAATCAAAATATATTAACAAATACTGGTTATAGACTGTAAAATATTTAAATCCTGTCAAATGTTCTGAAAGGCTGGTGACAAAAATTATTGGTATAAGAATGAGAGTCCAAATGTAGTGTTATTACTCATGGCAGAGTTAAGCAAGTCCTCTGAACCCAGGAGACAATATCTTTATAAATTTTTAAGCTTTCTCTGAGCTGCAAGTTACTAGATGGGAATCTGGTCACTATAATTAATTCAGCCTTCTTCCTAAAATTTCTGGCCTCCAACCCCATCAGTTTTCCTGTCAGAAAATTTATATTCTCTTTTGTTAAATATCAAAGTAAGCATAATTCTGAGGGGAGAGGGAGAGAGAGAGAGAGAGAGAGAGAGAGAGAGAGAGAGAGAGAGAGAGAGAGAGAGAGAGAGAGAGAGAAGAGAGAGAGAGAGAGACAGAGACAGATGCAGAGAGAAAGAGAATCTGAGGAGAGACAGAGACAGATTGTGAGACAGAGTATGAGAGAAAGAGAGAGAGAGACAGTCAGAGGCAAATTGTGTGAATGTGGCTGTGAGAGATAGAGAAAGAGAGAGAGAGAGAGAGAGAAGACAGAGACAGATGCAGAGAGAAAGAGAATCTGAGGAGAGACAGAGACAGCTTGTGAGACAGAGTATGAGAGAGAGAGAGAGAGACAGTCAGAGGCAAATTGTGTGAATGTGGCTGTGAGAGACAGAGAAAGAGAGAGAGAGAGACAGAGACAGAGACAAAGACAGAGACACAGAGAGAAAGGCACAGAGAGAGAGAAACAAAGAAAGACAAAGACAGAGACAGACAGAGAAACACAGAGACAGGGACACAAAGACATAGAGACACCGAGAGGACCAGAGACACAGAGAAAGTCTACACATAGAGGGAAAGAGAGACAGAGAGACAGAAACAAAGAGACAGACAGAGAGAGGGTGTCAGAGAAAGACACACAGAGAGACAGAAAGACAGATGGAGACAGAGAGGGCCACAGAAAGAGACAGAGACAAAGACAGAGACACAGAGAGAAAGGCACCAAGAGAGAGAAAGACAAAGACAGAGACAGACAGAGAAACACAGAGACAGGGACACAAAGACATAGAGACACAGAGAAAGTCTACACATAGAGGGAAAGAGAGACAGAGAGACAGAAACAAAGAGACAGACAGAGAGAGGGTGTCAGAGAAAGACACACAGAGAGACAGAAAGACAGATGGAGACAGAGAGGGCCACAAAAAGAGACAGAGAGAGAGATGGTAGACAGAGTAATTTGTTCATTCTATTCTATAACCATTTTAGCACTGGATCCCAGTGATTACATTCTAATGCTAGCCTCATCCGAGAATTGTAACCTCAGATAAGAAAGGAAGGCACCAGCTGACTTTTCCAGTTAGATTGTACTCAGTGGTATTTGACAGTATTATCTCAACCAGGAGAGCTGTGTGTCTGAGGATGGGTAGGGGATAGAGGGGAGGGGGTGGAGGACCCTGTAGACCAGCAGTGATTTCCTGTCACCATTTTGGTTCTCCCCAGGAAGTGGGGAGGAGATTCTCACTCATCCATCTGCTACCCTTGCTCAAAAATGAATCACTGACAAAAGTTGCCCAAAGATGAGCTGAACTGTATAATGAAGTTAGAGATTAAACTTTACCTGTTTTCCTCAGGACAAACATCCCCGACAAAGCCTTTAGAAAGGAAGAAAACAAGTAATGGCCCAGCTCATCTTTCTCTTTTATTTGTATTTTTTTTCATCCTCTGCACCGACTGTGTTTTCTTTGATTAGGCACAGGAGCTCTATCACCAGGGGTCGTGGGCTGCTGGAGCTGCTTACCTTCAATTCACTTGAGTTCAACATTTATTTAGTGCCTGCTGTTATTAGCTGAAAAATCCATCTTTTTTCAGATGAAGAGCTCTCATTAGAAGCCTGTCTGATCCTGAGAAGTACCTTCCAAATTGTAATGCCCCCAACGGTATTTTGGGGGGCGACTGGCAAGGACAGGCCAATGTTCCACATAGAGAGAGGTGGTTATATTAGAGCATCAGAGGGAACCGTGAACCTAATTATTTCCCTCACAGTTTCAGAAATTTTGAATGTTAGAAATATAGTCATTTGGTACAGTAGAAAAAGCACTGAATTTGGAGTCACAGAACAAAATTCCTTTGCCAGTTACTAACCTTTGTTGTTGAACTTGGGAAAGGCATCTCAGTTTCCCATTTGGAAAATGAGGTAATTGGAGTGCTGAGCATCTCCCAGCTCTAAAGCCCTAACGTAATTTAGAATCCCTTTTGTTTATGTTTTTAAATGCCTGACTGGATTAAAACATTAATTTATCAGAATTAAAATTAACACCTTAATTTATCAAAGATTAGCAAACTAATCCCTTGAAAGTCCTAAAAAGAATAAATGAAAGTATAAGCCAGTTTTATAGAAGAAGGATAAAAAGATAGATGGAAAATAGACAAGAAAGATTTCCAGTAGTGGGCTACATACTCAGAAATCCATATGTTCTGGCAAAATAAGTTCTTATATTATTAAATAAATTTAGCATCCATTAAAATCCTTGATTGAGTCACACTGGTTAGCATGGCACCTGATAGCAATCTGTAAGGCAATGGGGGAAGTTAGTGTTAAGAGCCTATTAACTTATTAGTCCACAAGTACCACCTGTATGTCCTCAGCAAGTAATTTTTCTCTTGCCTTGTTTTTCTTCTACATAAAATTAAGACCCCAGACTCAGTGACTTTCAGTCTGATTCTATAATTAGGTACATTTTTCTCCTCCTCCTCCTTCTTTCTAAAAATGTCATGCTAATTGAATCCTGGGGTCCCTGGCTTCACAGAATATATCAAGGTCTAGAGCCAAGGGCACATGTGGCCAAGTAAGGTAACTCAGTGAGATGCTCTGGATAGAGGACTTAAGAACAATTGACTGGAAGGAAAGGAAAGTATGGAAAAATGCCTTTCCTTCCTTCTATTTGGGCTCATATTTTCTGTGTGAAAAAAACTTGGATTCTTTATTTTCCTTGAAGGAAATTGGGAAATGAGTGAAGAAGGGCATGAGTTGTTATTCTCTAGAGACTGCCCCTCCTGTGTTGGCACCAGGAGGATTCTCTCATCCCATTTTGCAGAAAGTCAATATTTTAAGGACCCTTGTGTTAGAATTTTCAAGCAAAAAGAATTCTTAAAAATCATCTAATCTGAACTTTAGTGCTCAGAAAAGTACTTGAGACCCTGATAGATAAATCAGTCAATTAATTTCTACTATATACTAGGCATTATGTTAAGCACCAGTCAAAAGTCAGTTCTTGCCTTCAAGGAGCTTAATCTAATGGGGCAACAACATGCAAAAAATTATGTACAAACAAGCTAGTGACTGAATAGATAGGCGAGAAGGCACTAGAATTAAGAAGGGCTGGGGAAGGCTTCCTGTAGCAGGTAGGGTTTTAGTTGGGACTTAAAGGAAGTCAGGAAAAGCAGTAGCCAGGACTGAGATGGGAGAATACTCTTGCCTTGAGAGATGGCCAGAGAAAATGCCCAGAACTAAGAGATGAAACTCTTTTCCTGGAATAGCCAGGAGGTTAGTGTCCTTGAATGGAAGAGTCATAAGTGAAACATTTTGCCTTTGGTCACAAAAGCACTGGTGGCAGGTCTGAGATCCAAATGCAGGTCCTCTGATTTTAAGCTTGGAACCCTTTTCTACTCTGACAATAAACAACATGGTTTCTTATTCAGTTGTTGCTTTGCTCTCTTATAAATTGAGTTGCAGGCAGCATAGTGCCCCAGAATACATGTTGGCTTTGGGGTTGGGGAGTTGGTTTTGAATTACAGCAACATCACTTGCTACCTATGTGAATTTAAAAGATCATTTCATTTGTCTGAGACACAGTTGTAAGTTGAGGGAATTGAACTAGGTGATCTCAGAGATTCTCTTCAGTTCTAAACATATGATCCTATGATAGTTTTAAGAACTGATTTAGAGTCATCTCTGATATTGAATTTGCCAATAGATTGATTCTTGGTGGAAGAGATATTAACTCATTGCTTGAAACATTATCAGTCCCAGGACTCAGAGCTGAAAATGAAATTTAGAGATCATCTCATCCTTTATGTTAAAAATGATGAAATGTGGATCAAAGAGGTGAGATTGTCCCAACCTCATGGGCCAAACCAAAATTAGGCTCAGTCCAACAGGTTTAAATTTTAAAATTTCATGAATACTTATGGACTATAAAATGCAATTAAAATCACTACAATGCTTAAGAATGAAAAGAACACACTTTAAAGTGAAAGTTAAAATACTACTCTTGGTGTAATAGAAATGGCACTGTTATTCTACCCATGGAGACTTGTATTCATACCTCATCCTCCTCAGACAGTGTGACTCTGAGTTAAGTCTTTTTACCTATCTGTGCCTCAGTTTTTCTATTTGTAAAAAAGGAGAATGGATTCTCAGGTTCCTTACACCTCCAAGTCTGTGCTTCTATGTACTCCCTACAGAGTTAGCTCAGCAAATAGGCAACAAGGACTTCAATAAAGAGGCAAGGCCATTGGCCAAGCATCTTTATACTGCTGACAAAGAAAAACCTTCCTTATTTAGGATCCAATTGATCGTTCTTTAGCTAAAGTAACCTCCCAAGGTGTGATATTCTACATAGAACTGCCAAGGAGAAAAGAGAAGGGAAGGGATAGATTGAAATTCAAAAGGAAAAGGAGAGAGAGCATCAGTTCAGTGTGTAGGGGCCCAAACTCGACTCTACCCTCAGAAATGCCCATATATTAGCATCCTGGACTGCTCATGGTATATTCAAACCTGGTTTCACCATTTACTAGCTATGTAAATTTCTCCTATCTCAGTTTCCTTAAAATTTTGATAGTATCACATCTACCTCCCAGGATTGCTGTAAGCATGAAAAGTTAACAATTGTAGAGTGTTTGTACACCAAACACTCTTCCTCCACCCTGTCATCTTCATTCATTTTATATCATAGCTTAACTGAGTTTAACAAAAATTTAATGTTTATGATTCTAGTACAACCCATTTTTGGCTATACCAGCTTATGTGGGCAGGTCACTGGGGTATCAAACTGTAGACCAGCAAAACTCAAACCAGATTAAAATGTAATTGGGAAATGTTTACTAAAAGAAATATGCAATATATACCACGGCACTGGCAAAGGCCTCATTTCTAAAATATATAGAGGATTAACTTATATTTATAATACAAGGTAATCCTTACTTGATAAATGGTCAAAAAATATGAACTGATGCTGAGTGAAGTGAGCAGAACCAAAAGAACATTGTACACAGTAACAATAAGATCAAATATGATAGACTCATTTCTTCTCTACAATGAGATGATTAAAGGCAATTTCAATAGACTTGGGATGGAAAGTGACAATCACATCCAGAGACAGAATTATAGAAACAGATTGTGGATCAAAAAAAAAAAAAACATTTTGTTTGGTCGTTTGTTTTTGTTTTTTTTTTCCCTTTCTCGTGATTTTCCCCCTTTTAGTCTGTTTTTTTTCTCGCACAACTTGACAAATATGGGGAAAAAAAGGATTTTATATGTTCAATCTATATTAGATTGCTTGCTGCCTTGGGGAGGGAGGGAGGGAAGGAAGAAAAATTTGGAACTCGTAGTTTGGCAAAAATGAATATTAAAAACTATCTTTATACTTATTTGGAAAAATAAAATACTATTGAAAAATAAAATTAAAAGCATAATAAAATTTACTTTGAAGACAAATTGCTTGAAAAACAAATTGTTGAATATAACTAAATAGGAGATATTTGAATAAAATTCAGTTGGAGATCACAAGAGGAAGAGTCCCCTTGTGGCTTGAGGGAATAAAGGAAGATTTTGTGAAGGAAGATGAAAGATCTTGAAAGAAGAAAAGAGATTTCTACAGGCAAAAGACATAGGAAATAAAGGCCATTCTTGGTTCGTTTTAACTGACCAACCTGGAAACTCCTACCTCCTAAAGCACTGATTTTTTATTGAGAGGCAGGAACAGCTAAGAAAGCCCTTCTAGATACCAGCCTGCTATTACTACCTACCTTGTAGTCTTGATTCTCCTACCTTCCTTCTTTCAGGATCATTCATCACCTTGACCCCATGAGTGAAATAAATCAGGTGTTACTGCTTCATTTTAGGAACAAGGAGATCATAAAACAAAACAAAAACAAACAAAAAAAACTCATCCAGGAACATCCAGGACATTATGATTCAGTATGATGTGCAGAAAAACATCATATTGAGTTAGTTGTTTAATCCTTCAGTAGCTTCTGACCTTTTATGACCTCATTTGAGGTTTTCTTGAGAAAGACATTAGAGCAATTTGCCATTTCCTTCTCCAGCTCATTTGACAGATGAGAAAATTAAGACATTTCCCAGGGTCTTTCCCAGGATCACACAGCTAGTAAATGTTTGAGGCTGGACTCAAATTCACATCTTCTTGATTCCAGATCTGGTGCTTTATCCATTGTGCCACTTAGCTACCCAGGGACCCAAGTTTAAAAACCTTTGTCAAGTTTATTTAATCTCTGTAGATCTCATTTTATTTATCTATAAAGTGGAAAGATTGGTGCAGATGGCTTCTGAATAAACTCCCTTATAGATGTTAGGGTTCTGTGTTCTATGATCAGATTCAGGGCTATCTGTAAAATGAACAGCTAATCTCTAAGCTTCCTTGAAGTTCTAACACCAGAATTCCAATTCTGAGAGTTTATGAAATACATCTGACCTGAAATTTAGCCTCTTAAGTTCTTTCTATTTATTCTCAGTATTATCTAGATCATTTATGCCCTTTTGAATTTTAGCAGGATGATCTTCTATTTCATATATGGTTCCATAAATTCCATTTTCATCGATCATCAATTTTGACACTAAAATTGCATTCTCCTTGAGTTCTGTTTACATTCTAATGGTCCCTCCAGTAAAATGGAAACTCCTTGAAGGCAGGGATTGTTTCATTTCTGCCTTTGTATCACCTGTGTCAAGAAAACTTCCTTGGACAGAGTAAATAATCAAAAAATGTGAATGGCTCTGAATCAAATGGGATTGTTTGAACCAAAGGAAAATATAATCTCTCCCATGCTAGTTTAACAAATTCTGTGACCCCAAAGAGTGATATTCAAAAAGGGCTTGTATTTGACCATTCCTATAGAAAGAGTAGAAAGTGTAGACACTGTGATGTTGGGATGGTTTTAAAGAACTTTTCACAGCACAAAGTTTAATAACTTCACCTGTCAAATCTTTAGTTGGTCAACTGACAAGAAGTTGTGATCACATCTACTCTTTCCTGAGTTCAGTACAAGATAACTGTCTTGTTAGCCGTCTCTTTATTTCTGTCTTTCAACATAAAAATTAGCCAGGGAAAATATTTTTAAGCTTATCTGTTCTTTAAGAATATTGTCATCTTCACATATGAAGAGGCCACGAAGAAAGAAAAGCTGACAGAGAGCATGAGTGTTACTGGGAGCTAACAAGATTCAGGATGCATCATCTTGCACCATCTCTCAAAGGCAGCTTACTAAAAGGTCCATTTCTTTCCAGCCACAATTTCTTTCTCTCACTTCGGCTATGAAATACATAATGCACAGAGATTCGTTACTCCCGAAGGAGCCACACTTTGGGATTCTTAATAAAATGTAAAATATGTTGGAAAGCCAAATGATCTGAATTTCAAGAGACTATCTAATTTCCCTAAGCAATCTGAGTACTAAAGGATAGAGTCAGGGAAGCCACCATTTAGAAATTCTATGAATAATGAAAGTTTTCTCACCCTGCTCTGCTCTCCATGCTCATGCTTACATATGTCTTTTTTTGATTCAATTATTTGAAAAGACAGGGGAAAAAAACCTCAGATAACTTAATTTGGTTCATCTCTAAGGATTCAATCGCTCCAGTTGGTTCATTGGAAATCCAGAATCATGGGATGATAGAAAATCTGACAGTTGGAAGATGCTTCAACTAACTATACCTGATGTAACACCTTTCATTTTTTCTCCCCATTGGTGAAAGTGCCTAAGCTTGAGTTCTCAGCTGGAAAAGAGAACTCACAAACGTGTTTTAATATAGGGGAGAAGATCAAGAACTTATAGATTGAGAGGGGAAATGACAATCTCTAGGTAGCTTGGCTCAAAAGGTTTAAGATCAGAAACAGATGGAGAGAGAGGAAGCAAGATGGAAATAGAAATGGGAGGAATCATCAGCTATCACCTACATCATTGCTCAAGATTAAAAATCAACTAGTATCATAAAACCATCAAAAAAACCCACCCAGTGACAGGATGGAAAAAGATCAATTGTCATGAGTAACAATCAGCATCAGATTCCAAATTCATGCCCCCTGCCATGAAAGCTTTCATGTCTACAAGTCTTTGCTCTTCAGCAAACGAACGGTTTTGCCGGATGAGTGAGATATCAGTTATGAGCTTAGTTGGATCGTCTGCATCCCTTTGCCTGCTCATAGGAGGGGAGGCTGTGAAGAATAAACAAAATGGACTTTCAGTTTGCTACAACTGTGAAGACTCTGGAAATGACCCATATCTAGAGGGGCTATTGTTATATTACACATTGTTAATTGCTTTTATTGATTAGTTTCCAGAAGAAAGCACCTCATATGGCTAGGTCTGTTGACTCCATTTTGCTAACCATCTGACCAGAGCTCAGTGGCAAACGGTGAAATTGTGGCAGAGATGGGGTTTTTAGTGGACTATGACTTTAGAAATAAGATGTCATCATACATCCCTATGTTTTAGATAGACAGAATCAGAACTAGAGTAAAGAAGATCAATTGTTCTTTAAGAATGATAGGGGGGGCAGCTAGATAGCACATTGGAGAGAGCACTGGCCCTGACATCAGGAGGACCTGAGTTCAAATGTGACTTCAGACACTTAACACTTCCTGGCTGTGTGAACTTGGGCAAGTTACTTAACCCCAACTGCCTCAACACACACACACAAAGAGAGAGAATGAGAGAGGGCTTGGCATTTTCCCTGCATTCATAGTCATAAGACAAAGTACATAAAATAAAATCTTCATATATGTGTATATATATATATATATAGAAATATAGATGTAAATCTGCATATGCAAATTACGAATCTATACATACGTGTGTGTGTGTGTGTGTGTGTGTGTGTGTGTGTGTTTTTCTGCGGCAGCAGGGTGGCTCAGAGGTTAGAGCACTGGGAAAAATATGAGTTCAAATCCAGCTTCAGACACTTACTAGCTTTATGATCTTGTTTGTCTCAATCTATTGGATAAGAAAATGGCAAACCATTCCATACCTTTGCTAAGAAAAACACATGGCAGACAGTATTCCCATGCTATAGTCAACAACAATATCGATATATGTGTGTGTGTGCATAGATATATGTGTTTATAAATATGTGTACATATATATATACATATACACATATATATATAATGTATATCTACATACATATGTGTGTTTTGTATATAATTTATAAAATATATTAAATTTTTGTATATATTTTTATACATAATATACATCTATATACACATATATGCAGATAAATTATATATTAAAATTTATATATAACTATATATATATATATCAGTATATAACTTATGTTTTTATATGTGTACAGACACAATTTTTGTTGCTGCTCACACTAGGCTCCATTACTCTGCCAGTAACAAAATCATAAATACAGAGTTGGAAGGGATCTTGGAGATCATTGAATTAAAAACAGCATCAACATCGTTTTACAGACAAAGAAACTGAAGTAGACAGAAACAAGTGCCTCGTTCAAGACCATATAGTTAGTAAGTGTCTACGGTGAGATTCAAACTCAGTTTTTCTTGTCCCCAAGTCCAAAGTTTGATCTTTTGCTTCATACTATTTCCTAATCCCTGCTCCCCTAACCACCAAATGCTGTCTTAACTAATACGCCATATTGAAATATATTTCATCTGTAAATATACATTCAACATTTGCTACATGGTTTAATGGCACAGTATCCATTTAGTCAATGATTAATATTGACACTTGTGCTTCAGAAAATGGAACTTCATCTAATTCCGGGCATCTCTCTTTCCATTATTAAACTGAGGCGGCAAGAAAAAGTCAGGACCCCACGGGGTCAGAATCAGCCACTAACATCTGGCTGTTCAAAGAGAATTTTTGTAGTGTCTGGACCAACGATTCTTGTTTTTAGCTCTCCGTATTAAAGAACGGCCTCTGAGTACAATTTTTCCTTTTACGACAAACTGCACCTGTGGTCTGGGGGTCTAAAGCTTATGACAGATGGCCAGGCTGCATCTGAACAGCATCTTGCTCTCCATATCCATACTGGGCTTAGCGACATCATTGGCTCAGGGGCCTCATTTATACGACTGGCTTCAGAATAGCCTCCAGATCATTCAGCTCTTTGTCTATGGAATCAGTTCAGAATGGATGGATTTCTTTTTGTTTAAAACACACCTGTAAATCACCATTTGTTTTCCAAAACACTGTCATTAAACTCTTCTCTGCAGAGATGTTATTTATGGATCAAGCATTATTTTCCTTCCCTGTCACTCATAGTCCTCTGATCCAACACTTTGAAAATAAGGTTAGAAAAGTGAGATCCCACGGATGCCAAAATTGCCATTATGCTACTTTTTATAGCAACGAATAGGAAACAAAGTGGATGTCCACTGACCAGGGAAAGGCTAAGTAAATAAAGATGAATGTAATAGAATATTTTTGTGCCATAATATGAAGGATTCAGAGAAACTTGGAAAGATAGGCATAAAGTGATGGAGAGCAAAGTCGACCCAGCCAGGAGAAAAAGCACATATGACCATAGGCTTATAAAAGAAAACAATATAAAAATATAGCAGAATTCAGATTAGTGCAATCAATCTTTATTACAAATTACTGATCATGAAATACATTTCCCTGCTCACAACAGGAAAGTGGACCATGGACATGAAATGCTACCAACAACTGTCAGATATGATTGATAGATCAATTTGTTTGGTGTCATTAATTCTTTGCTATAGGAGAGGAGGGTTGGGGGGCAAAGCCGGAAAGCTAGAAAACAAAAGCATTAATAAAAGACATGGTCAGAAGAGTAGAGAGAAGATGGCAATGAATTTGAAGGAAAAAAGTCCTGGGTTCAAATGGTGCCTTAGATAATTAACTGTGTCTGGACAAGATAGAGCCATTAGAAGCCAGATAAGTCCCTGAACATTTCCGTGCCTCGGTTTCTTCATCTATAAAATAAAGAGGTTGGATTCAATGAATTCTAAATCCCTTTATAGTTTTCCATTTTTTTTCTTATTCTAATTTCAGAAAGAAAACATGTAATAAAAATGTATTGGTTGATTGATTGAAGTTAGAAAAATTAGAACCAGACTGTGGAAGAACTTGAATGCAAAGACAACAAGTGAGTCGTGTTTACATGCTCTCTTCCATTTTAGAACGTTAACCCAAGAAAGAGAACCTGGTTTCCAATGCTTTGTATTCTTAGCATCTGAACCAAATTGCCAGACAGCTGTTCATTCATGGGGAGAAGCTGTCATCATTTGCTGATTTCTTTTCTCTCAATGTTCTCAAGCTGTCAAAATATTTGCTATGTCTATCAAAATATGCCAGGCTCATTTTGTGCACTGGGCATGAGCTTCATTGATAACTTTGCATCAAATAGGGTTGGTTGACTTAGCAAATATGAAAAGAGTTAGTTGAGAAAGTGCTAGAGAGAGTTTGGAAGGTGGGACATAAATAGGATGGAGTATCTGATAATAGGATGGTTGACACCATGGTTGACAGCTAAGGGAAAGAAGCAAAGGGAGATTCGGAAACATTTCCTAGCAGATAATGTAATTGAACATTTGCGAGAAAGTACAACCTGTCTAAAGTAGCTAATAATGTATTTAATTGGGTACCAATTACATAGCAATATACCTATAAGCCTTGGATTCTCAGGTCGTTCTAAGGTTGCTTTCCAAAGTCTGCTTCAAATGAATACAAATGCTCTGGGGTATCCTCAAAGGACCTCCAGTATCCCCTGGTTTACACTTTGGAAAGCATAATGAACTGGAAGAAATGGAGGTTCATATCCAGCTCCACTTTAAGACTCTGAAGAGCACTTCTCCATACTACTGGATTGGCCTAAAAGCCATTAAAAAGTATCTTGTTCATTTAGCGTGATTGCCAAATTCCAAATTAATTCAGTGAGCTATGTAAAATGGAACTTTTGGAACTTAAGACTGTCTTGCGATGGAGACTTAACAAAAATAATCAGTAACATTAGTAGCTTTAAACTTCCCATGCTAGATCTGGGAGACTTGAAGTCTTAGATTGGTCACTGATTTTGCCCAGTACCACACAAAATCATCATTTGGAGGGTGGTAATTAAGTAGTCAAAAAAGGATGCGGCCAGAGGATTTGCTCTCATGGATGTGATTTGAGGAGAATCCTTTCACTAATTCTAGTTGCAAGAAAAAGGCATCATTATTGACAGTCAACATAAATCCTCACATTGCTAACTTGCTTTTAGTGAGGTGACAGTTACCAAAAATACACTTTACCAAGGACAAAATCCTCCTGCAAATTGGCTTCATCCTCTTAGACACTGACTTCATTGGAAATCAACTACCTCAAACCAAACATTATGCTCCTGGGAAGAAATAGCATCCAAGGGACAAAGACAAAAAGTGGATGTTGGCCAACTCGGACTCAAAGAACACTTCCCAGGCTTCAGTCCATCATTCATCATTTATTAAAGACCTGTTCTGTACAATGCCCTGAACCTTTTAGAGAGATTCTTTCTGTTTTCTACTGTTTCTCCATAATCCACTCAAACTTTCTTATGTAATTCCCCAAATCAACACTTACCTCAAAAAAGTTTTGTATTTTCTTGAAGTCATCAACAGTGAGTCGGTTTTCAAGGGGTTCCTCTTCATATTTCTCATCACTTTTTGTTTTGGAAAATGACTGAGATCCAGGTTCAGCATTTTCCAGAAGTGGAATATTTTGGTAATTCATGATGATACTACTTTTTCCTAGAAATCTTCACTTTCTTCATACATAATTCTTATTTTCTTCCAACAAGTACAATTGAGAGAACTAAAATTGGGCAAGAAAACTCTCAAAAATAAATGCCAATAGATTCAGGTAAATATAATTTAATTCATTCAACTAATTTCTCATTGATGATGTACTAAGTACTGTGGTAGAAACTGGAGAAAAAAAAGAAAGATAGAGAGAAAGAAAAAAAGAAAGAAAGAAAGGGAGAGAGGGAAGGAAGGGAGGAAGGGAGGAAGGAAGGAAGGAGGAAGGAAGGAAGGAAGGAAGGAAGGAAGGAAGGAAGGAAGGAAGGAAGGAAGGAAGGAAAGAAGGAAGGAAGGAAGAAGGAAGGAAGGAAGGAAGGGAGGGAGGGAGGTAAAAAAGAGAGGAAAGGAGGGAAGGAGAAGAAACAAAGAAGTAGCAAAGGAAAAAAGGGAGAGAGGGAGGAAGTGAATGAAAAAAGGAGAGAAGGAAGACAGTAGAGTTCCGGAAGAAGAAAAAGCAAAGAAAGAAGGAAGCAAGGGAGTAGAAAGGATGGAAGAAAGGGAGAAAGAAAAGGGAAGGAGAAAAGGAAGAGAAATAGAGAGGGAGGGAGAAAAAAGAAAGAAGGAAAGAAAGCAAAGGAAGAAAGCAAGCAAGCAAGAAAGGAATGAGAAAAAGAAGAGAGAGGAAAGGGAAAGAAAGAAATTGAGCAAGGAAGGAAAAAAGGAAGGCAGTAAAAGAGAAAGAAAGAAAGAAAGAAAGAAAGAAAGAAAGAAAGAAAGAAAGAAAGAAAGAAAGAAAGAAAGAAAGAAAGAAAGAAAGAAAGAAGAAAGAAAGAAAGAAAGAAAGAAAGAAAGAAAGAAAGAAAGAAAGAAAAAAAGAAAGAAAGAAAGAAAGAAAGAAAGAAAAAGGAAGGAAGGAAGAAATTGAGAGAGGAAGGGAAGAAGGAAGAAAGGAAGGGAGGGAGAGGATAAATAAACCCTGACCTTAAGAAAAGTTAATTTTACTGGAGACAGACTATACAAAGATAAATAAATGTGAAGTATATCAAAAGTAAGAGAAAGCAGGTGTTTGTAATGGAAAGAACACAGGTTTTTCTATCAGAGGCTCTGGGCTCAGATCCCATCTCTTATTCCCTGTGTCAATTAACAAGTCATTTCCCTCCCTGGACCCTCAGTTTCCTAATTGTAAAATGAAGGGATGCAACAGATGGATTGTGAAATCCCTTCAGACCCTTGAAGCATGATCCCAAGAAATTGAAATTATTTTGAGAAGAGGAGCATTAACAACTGGGGAATCAGGAAATGGCCTTGTTTAGGTACCCTTCTGAGATTTTCAGGGAGCTCCAAGAGTTTTAAGACTCATATTAGATGGAAGAGTATTACAAGTATGGGAGGGGGAATACATTGACAGACAGACAGACAGAGACAGAGACACAGTGAAAGAGAGAGACAGAGGCAGAGGCAGGGAGACAGAAAGAGACAGAGACCGAAACAGAGGGAGGGAGGGGGAGAGAAAGATAAAGAGAGAGGAGAAGGAAAGGAGGGAGGGAGGGAGGAAGGAAGGAAGGAAGGAAGGAAATCTAAGCAAAGTCTCCATTCCCACATCTCTCTTCTCCCAAAGTTCATTTGACAAACTCTCAGTAAAGACTCTGTCCTCCTCCACTTTGTTGACTCTGCCTTGGTTAAACCTGTGCGTCCCTGCCCGCTCCTACCCATAGCTGGCAGCCCAGAAAAGCAGCATCTAATCCTCCTTGCAAACGTACTTGAAAAGGCAACGTTCAGAAAGGCTTCCCCTCCTGTCGTGGGTCCCCTGTGATCCGAGCCTCCCTTTTCCTCGGGGGCCGCACCTCGGATGCCCACGGTGGCAGCCTCTCGCCTCCAAACAAAGGCAGGGTTGTTTGTTTCATCTGTTCTTGGGGCCCGGCAGGTTTCCTGGCAACCTTTATAAAGGCGCCTAAAACTTCCCCTTTTCTCTTTCTTCCTCCTAACGACTAACAACTAATGAGTGAGATGAAGGTATGAGGGGATAGACCACAGTGTCAGCTTTAAAAAGCAGGAAAATTCACTCCATTCATCTTTTAGAAAGCCCCCCAGTTTGTTCTGTAAAAGAAACCTTTGAACTAGATTTTAGATGAGAGAAGATGCTCCTGGGAAATAGGAACGAGAATAGCTAGCCGAAGACCAAATAATAACACTCTGTTTGGGTTATTTTCTCTAGGCAACTAATTCTTCTATTCCTAAATAATGAGTCCCTCCCTCCTTGCCACCCTGTCCACTTCCTTACGAGCTGTTGAGTGAAAGTGAATAAGAAGCCCTTAACTTCTCTGAAAAAAGGGCCCAGTTAGTTGGGTATTGGAAAGAACGCTGGATCCAAGTCAGGAAGAAATGGCTTCACATTCGGCCTTTGAGGCTCAATGACTCTGGGACTCATTTGATCACTTAAAATAATAAAAAAAATAGTTTCTACCTCCTCAGGTTGTTGAGAAGACCAAATAAGATAATATTTTGAAAACATGGTGCTAGTGGTACAAATGCCAATTATAACAGTCCTTCCCCTTTGAGATTATATTCTCCTAGGTGAGGAGGTGAGAGGATAATCCCTATTGTACCTAGCCTCTAGAGAACTGGTCCCAGTCAGGAATATGGGTTCAAAATCTGCTTGGTATATACTGTAATCTATTTAACATATAAAGGATTGCTTGCCATCTGGGGGAGGGGGTAGAGGGAGGGAGGGGAAAAAGCGGAACAGAAATGAGTGCAAGGGATAATGCTGTAAAAAATTACCCTGGCATGGGTTTTGTCAATAAAAAGTTTTAAAAAATTAAAAAATTTTTAAAAATCTGCTTGGCAGCTTCAGGCCTGAGGGAACCTGGCAACCTCACCATGCCCAAGGAAGCTCTCAGGGATGTATCCTTAAGAAAAAGTGCTGAACTGTATTCACTCCACAAAAGAAGTTCCTCACCTCAGACTCCCAACATTGATGAAATCATGGGTGTGAAAAAAACTAGGAGGAAAAACCTCCTCCTTTGGGCTATTGCTATCCTCAACTGAGAAAATTTATATATATATATATATTATATATATATATATATATATAAATTTTCTCAGTTGAGGATAGCAATATGTATGTATATATATATATATATATGTATGTATATGCATGTGTGTATTATCAATTTTTTCCCAGAGATTGATCTAAGAAAGACAGACTTCAGTTGTATCCATGGGTTTATTCCTCATAAGAAAAAAGAGCTTGGTTACATAGAAGCACAATTGGAACTGACCTCAGGGTGGGCCAAAAATCATGGGAAGAATCGGGGTGTCATCACAATGGTCTATCAAGTAGTCTCTGAATAAGGCTGTTTTTGAGAACTGGGAGCCAACATGAGTCGGTCTGAGTTGGTTATCTGCCATAGCAGCTGGAATTCTGGGTTCAGGATGCCGATAACACAAGGAACTTCTGATAAGGGAATACTGAAAAGAATTTGCGATGTGCTCAGCTTAAGGAAGGCTCAGTTTTATCTCTTGCTAAGCTGATTCTGATTCCCAAGTCAAGTCTGGCTCCTTCTGGATAGATAGTAAGGGAGCTCTGGCAAATCAAGGTGATTAGTAAAGTCATTAACCATTCCATTTTCAGTTTGTAATTTTATAATGGCTGTCATATATATTTAATAATACACAAATATGCTTACATGTGAATTTATGTATATATTTAATAATACACAAATTTGCTTACATGTGAATTTATGTGTACATAAACATAAATTTTATCTACCTATGTATCCATATATAGTTTGTTTGTTGCCTTTTGGAGTCCTTCTCAGCTCTGTAACTCATGATTCCTAATTTATTTATAGAATCATGGGGTTCAGAACTGGAGGAAACTTTAAAAATCATCCTTTCAACATCAGAAAATGCTTCCAAGAGAGTGAGGAGGGGAATTTGTGAAAATTTGTGAAAAATGTAATTAGGTTTTCACAGCTAGTTAGTCAACAAGCATTTATTTAACATCTACTAGGAGGTACAATCACCAGAAAAAGGACATTCCCTGCCTTTGAAAAACTTGTATTCTAAAGAGGAAATTCAAAATATCAAGGAAGATATGGAAGGTGGACAAGACCTCGGGGGCCTTGAGGTTTCAGACAATTATTATCATTGTCATCATAGCTGACATTTCCATATCACTTTAGGCTTGCCAGACTCAGAGTCGCTTGGTGGATAAAGAACTGGAAGTTCAGTCACTTTCGGCCATGTCCAACTCTTTGTGCTCCTATTTGGGGTTTTCTTGGAAAAGTACTAGAGTGGTTTGCTATTAACTCCTCCAGCTCATTTTACAGATGAGGAAACTGAAGCAAAAAGGGCTAAGTGACACAGCTGGTAAGCATCTGGAGTCAGATTTGAACTCAGATCTTCAATATTCTATCTACTGTGGCAACCAGAACCAGAAAGTTTTGAGTTTATATCCTGTTTGAAACATCATCACTATGTGATCCTGCCCACTCCACTTATTCTCGGGGTACTTCAGACCAGAGTGTCAAACTCAAGAGTTGGAAGGCAAAAGGAGACAGTCAGGATTTACATCCAGGAAATGGCAAACTCCTCTAGTGTCTTTGTTAAGAAAACCCCAAATGGAATCAGAAGAGTCAGATATGATTGAAAAACTGAACAGTAATAACTTCTGACTCCAGAACCAATGTTCCAAACCATAGTTTCCTCCTTATTTTATTTTGCCTCACTTCCTAAACCCACAAAAAAGACTCAATGGCATTGTGGGTAAAAAATGGGGGACCTGGAGCCAGGACACCTGGGTTTCAGTGTCATGTCATTACAGAGGCTAGCTTGTCATCATGTATAAGATGGAGCTAATTATGCATGCACTACTTATATCACACAGCTGCTGTGAGAAGAGTGCCTGATAAATCTTAAAATATTCCAGAAATATGACTTATTACAAAGTAGGAATAAATTAGAGCTCATTAGAACACTGAGAGAAGAAAAATATTGAAAAGCAATTCAATAAAATTCTTTTCTCAGTTGTGCAATTATAATGACCAAACTTAGCCTAAAAGAAGAGATGAGAAAAGAGACTCCTCTCCCTTTTTTTTTCCAAGATGGGAGGCTTATAAGTATGAATATGTTGTCAATTTTTTTGGTGATGGGCCCTAAAGCTGGTCCTTCCTATCTTTCCAGTCTTCTGACATGACTCCCATAATCTACCAGATCGTCCCACCTGCCATTCCATCTACTTTCTGCCCATGTCTTTTATTCTTCTGGAGGGAGACAGCAAACATCTTTCGGTAACAAGAAAATGGGTATTACTATGACCCTGTTCCATTAGTGATAGAACCAGAAAGAACTCTTTCTATTCAGTTAGAAGAATTTTGTGCTTTTCTTTAAAGCCCAGAATGTTATAAATTGCATTCAATTGCCCCCAATTGGGAACGAGATTTAGGATTGTCACCAATGAAGTTAGTGGCAATTTGCAAGGTCAATGGGGTCACCTTCTTAAATAGTCACCCATATTTAAGAGAGAGAGAGAGATTCTGATGAAGGAAAAGCCAGGCTAAGCTTAGTTCCAGGCGCTAATGAGGAATAGAAAGGAAATCATTCTTTGAGGATGCATCCTGAGAACCAGGTATCCCACAGACTCATCAAGCATATCACTAATTATTCCACAGCTCAAAGGCAGCCTGGCCTACTTAACTTGTAGGCAATAGAAAGAGAAACTCTGCTTGTGGTTGTTGGAAAGTAAGGCTAATGAGCAGCTAAAATAAATTACTGAAGAAATCAATCATATTGCTATAGGATTATTTCCGCTAAATTATCCTATTCGAAATCATTACTGTCAAGGCATCCTAAAGTGGATTACATCTTTTTTCATTTTTTTCTTTAGTAAAAGATTTGGTGTTGGGGTAATGGGAAAGAGGTTAGATCTGGAATTGGAAGGTCTGAGTTTGAGGCATGTTGCTAATCCTATCAGAATGACGCTGAACAAGTCATCTCTAAGCCTCAGTCTCCCTATCTGTCTCATAAATCAGAACTGATAGAACATAGTAGATAGTTAGCCTTGCTTATATGATCATAGATCCATTATGGCTCTGCATTTTCAGACCAATCTCTAAAAGGTAAATGAGTTATTGATCTATATTAATAAAAGGAATTTTCACACCCTATACTCAGGCCCATCATTGATAATGATCCCTATCTCCTCAGCTTCTTTCTTTGATTGATGGGATCCTATAAGCTCCATTTTATGTGTTGTCTTTCATAGTAGATTATAAGCACTTAGGGGAGAAACTGATTTTTTTTTTTGCTTGTGTCTATATTCCCAGACACTGTATGCACTTAATAAATTCATTATCTAATCAAATCTCTAATTATGTAATGCAACCTCATCATTTTCCCTACAAAAAAGAAAAGGTTTAGAAAAGTTCTGTGCATCCAGCCATCCTCCAGGTATTATGTGATCACTGCTTCCTTCCTAATTAACTCTTTCAACTCTGACTTCCCAAACCCTAATTTCTTAAACCGTGGGTCATGACTCCATATGGGATCCAAAAGTGAATGTTGGGTTTGTAAAATTATGATTTATTATCAGTAAATGTTAGGTTTGCACACCTATTTTATATACTTATTTATCAAGGATCACATAAAAATTTCTCAAGCAAAAAGGCTTCTAGTAGAAAAATTTTTAAAAGTCTTACTCAAGGCCACCATTTCTACTGTAGGCCTTGGGTTCATTGGCAAAAGATTCCCAGGCTCTCGGTTCTTATAGTTCTTCCAACAGTGGATTGATTTGCTTAGTTTGAACAAAGATATATACCAAAGAGGGTTAGTTAGGTGGTATAATGGATTAAGTGCAAAATCTGAAGTCAGGAAGACTTATTTTCCTTAATTCAAATCCATCCTCAGACATGTCCTAACTCTATGACCCTGGGCAGGGCACTTAATCCTGTTTGCCTCAGTTTCATCATCTGTCAAATGCACTGGAGAAGGAAATGGCAAACCATTCCACTATCTTTGCCAAGAAGATCACAAATGAATCACAGAGTCAAACATGACTAACAACAACTAAATAATAGCCAAAAAATGCTTGAGTGTCAAAAAAAAAAAAAGATTTTTTTAAAAATATAATTTCAGGCAGTTAAATGGCACAATGGATAGAGCACCAGCCCTGAAGTCAGGAAGACCTGAGTTCAAATCCGATCTCAGACACTTAACACTTCCTAGCTGTGTGACCTGGGCAAGTCACTTAACCCCAATTTCCTCAGCAAATTATATATATATATATATATATTATATATATATATATATATTATATATATATATATATATATTATATATATATATATATATAAAATTTCAGATCATCCTTTCTACAATTAATTCAAATTAGACTGATAGCCTATTTTTCTAGACATACCAACCAAAGTGGACTATTTGCCTTACCTTTGGACTGAACAGCCCGTCTTCCATGCCTAAAATGCTTTCCTTCATCATGTCATCCCTTGGAATCCCCACTTGCATTCAAAACTCTCAATTCCTACTTTCTATAGAAGGCCTATTCTTCTCCCTCCTCAAGGTGTTAATCCCTTTACCCCTTCCCTTGAAATTACTTTGTATTTACTTTGAATTTTTTTATTATCTATATCTATCTATCTATCTATCTATATATATATATATATATATATATATATATGTATGTATATATATATTTCTCTAAGTCTAAACATAAGCTTTTTGAGGATGAAGGTAAGGACTTTTTTTTCTTTATATCCTCAGTATATAGTGTCTTGCATATCATAGGTGCTTAAATTGAATTGAATGGAGTTGAATTGAATTGAACTAATCTTTGTCATGACCAGGTCAGGTGGTTAACATTTAGGAAATCTTGAAAGGAAAAGTCTTTACCAGACAAACAATGGATTTAACTTTAGGATTCCTTCATATTGTATCCCTCAAAAAAGGCACTATATTCTAATGTAAAGGCACTATGGGAACTGTTTATTCTAGTATCTTGTTATTGAGTGCACATGTGCATAGAAATTCTCAGAGTTAAAAGGCTCTGGAGTTACCCAATCAATCAGATGATGCAGGACCTAGTGCTTGTGAGGAACTGGGATAAGAAAGCTGAGGATTATGATAACTGATATTTAAACAGTATTTTAACATTTTCAAAGAGCTTTAGATACATTAGCTTATGATATTGAGAGGCAGTGTAGCTTAATGGTTAGAGAACTTATCTCAAAGCAAGAAAGACCTGGATTTAATTCCCAACTCTGAAGCATACTGGCTATGTGACCCAAGCAAGTCTACTTTCTTGGACAGCTCTGTGATGGAGAAGGCACTGCCTCATCTTCTCCATCAGCATTCCAAGAGAAGCATAGAACAGCAGAGTCTGTCTAAAACCAGTGGTCTCTGAGAATGCTGGGATCTCAGCCCACCTCTACCTTCTCACTAACCCTCAAGTTCCCTGTGCAATACTTCTCACAGACTGAGAGACTGACTATTCTTCTGTTACTCAATAAGAAACCACCTCATGGTTCCTCTTATTTCCCTCTCTATGCTCATACTAAGCAAATCACCACCACTTAGGAAGAGAAAAGTCTTCCCCGGTCTCTTCTTCCAGATCTCTCATTCCATCCTATTCTATCAACATCACGCTCCAACCCCGCCCTTCTCTTCTACTGAAGATTCTCTGAATCTTCATCCTGAATCAGATCCTCTGAAATTCCTGTTCCTTTAAAATCCAACTCCCACTAATTTGATTCCATTTCTCACACTCCTTCAATCTGCCCTGAAGATAATGAATTCCCAGTTCTCCGCTCCAACACTGGCTGTATCTTTTATCATCTACCCCTTGACATGTTGGTCCTTGAGGAGGAGTTAGGATAGTCCTTGTGGCCACTAACCCTTCTAACCTGTCCCTTTGCCTCTTTCACTCAGCAACCTTTATTCCTTTGAAGTACTCTCAATTACACGTTTATAATCTATGTAAATTGTAATGGGTATAGAATGCTGATCTGAAGGAATTTCTCTCTCCTTTCAAGGATTCAGCACCTGGCTCATCATCTTTCTCTCATTTTACACTGGGATATTTTAGTATCATAAAAATGTTTTTCAGTTCCTCAGCCATCCTCAAATCTATGACTTACTCCTTTAATTCACCTCAGCTACATATAAGGATGATGACATATCAGACCTCCCATTGCCTACCTATATTTCCTTAAAAACGGGACATTTCCTCATGTAATCATACTCTTGTATTACTCCATCTCTCCCTCTGTCTCCCGTCTCCTACACCCATTATTTGCCCTCATTGAGACATCCAAAACAGCCACCCCAAGTACTATCTCAGCCTATTATCCTTCCTCTGATTTCCTCTTCCTCTCTCTCTAATCTAATGTTAACCATTTTACATCTAAGTGGTCCTCTGCTCTTAAATCCCTTAACCATTTGCACTGTGGCTTCTTTCCTCTTCCAGACCTTATCCCCTGAGCCCCTTCTACTCCTGTTCAAAGGTACTGAAAGCAGTTAGAGGAAATTTTCCCAATTATGCTTCCTGGTACCTTACAAATTCAGGTTGTCTAGTCTCAGTTGGGCTCTCATTGAATTATGATAGTGAAATCTTTCCTTAATTGACTTCTTCTCCCACTCCCCAAAAGTTATTCCAAATCAACTCTGCTTTCTTCAATCCTGTCACAACTTTCCCCTCTTCTTGCAGATTTTCACCTCCTTGGATTTTCATGATATTATTCCCTCCTGGCTTTTCTCCTACCTGTGCGACCACGTTTTCTCATTTTCCTCAGCTGGTTCATCTATCTTATACCTTTAATTGAAGATGTTCTTTCCTAGATTTCTTCTCTTCATTCTATTTTTTCTTTACATAACCTTAACATCTCCCTCGGCCTTAGCTCTCATCTCTATTCCAATAATTCAGATCTAAATATCAAGCCCCAGTGTCCCCAGAAGTTTAGTCTCACATCACCAACTGCCTAATGGAGATTTCAAACTGGGTGGCCTGGAGACATCTTCAACTTGATTAAATATCTAAAAGGGAACTTGGCTTTCTCTCTGAACCATCCTTCTTTCCAAACATCCCTATTTCTGCTGAAAGCATCACTCTCCTTCCAGGGTTTCAGGCTGGGCTGTAGCCATTACGCCTGTGTCTTCACTCTCCATTACCCAACATATCCACTCAATTGCCATATTTTGCCATTTCTATTTTGAAAGCGTATTTGGCATCTAATCCATTCTCTCCACTCAGAAAGTTCTCATCTTATTTCAGACTCTCATTGCCTTTCTTTAAATTATTTAACAGTCTAATTGATCTTCCTGCCTCCCCACTTCAGTCCATTCTACACAATGCTGCTAAAATATTTTTTTCTTCAGTGCATATATGACCTTGTGATTCTACTCACAAATCAACCCATTACAGTGGCTTCCTATTGCCTCTAGGCAGAAATAGACATCCTTCTATTTAGCTTTTACAGAAAATTGTAACCTGCTCCCAATTTGCCTTTCCAGTCTTGTTGGACATTATTCCTCTCCCTATACTCGGCAATCTCAACAAAATGGTCTTTTCTGTTTCTCAGTGTTCTATTTCTCACCTCCGTGCCTTTGATTTGCTTTGGCTCTCCATCATCCCTGAAATGTACTCTCTCCTAATCACTTCCTCATAGAATCCATTCAGTCTGTCTAGATTAAGATCAAGCACCATATTCTCCTGAAAACCTTTCCTGATATCAAATGAAATCATATTGGTGAAGTATTTAGGATATAGGAGACATTTAATAAGTGCTTATTCCCTTCCTCTCTTATCCTGTTTTCCTCCGAATCCTTGTGCTCTCCTTCCCAAATTATCTTGTATTTAATCACTTTGTGTATAATTATATTTATGGATTTTATGTTTATATTATATTTACTTAAATCTATATTTTATATTTTTGCTATATATATATGTGTGTGTGTATATATATATATATTTATATTTATATATGTACATATCTCCTCCAACTGTCCATCCCCTTGTATCTTGTATCTACTTGTCTACCATAATGCCTAGTTCATGAGGCTCTAAGTTATATCAGTAGAATGAGACCCTCAGGCTCAACTTTATTCTCTTCCATGGCAACTAGAGGAAGAACAAGACTGAAATTATTTTTAAGAAGGCCTCTACTTTCCTGGTGATTACTAACCACAGAGAAATGTATTTTCCCAATAGGAACAAACATGACAGTTATCAGTCCCTAACACTCCAGAGACTTTGAGACTTTGTTCCCCTTCCCCCTTCCATTTCCTTTCTGCCCTGGAATGGCTTTCATTGGCTGTGCTCTGAGCAAATCTACCAAGCTAGAACAACCCGATGTGTACCCCAGAAAGCCAAAGTTGTCACCAGTACAAGCAGTGTTCCTGAGCTCACTAATTTCCTTTTCTACATTTCTTTTCCTTTCCTTTTTGTTACTCACTTCCTTTGACCCCCTAAACTCATCTACCTGATTCTGGGTGAGATTGGACTCTCAAGGAATCTAGCTGAGGAAATTCACACTACCTTTCAGTGTTACTATTATCAAATAAGATATCTTACTGTTACTATTTTGTTACTCTTATCAAATCTCTTATATTTGATGTTACAATTATCAAACATCTTATATTTATCCTATCTTTGTCGTTGTGTGATCTTAGGAAAGCGATTTGTCCTTCTGGGGGAGGCTGGCCATGATGGCCTCCCAGAACCCTTTGAGTACGGGAGGTATGATAGTGTGTCTTTGTACACATACGGTTCCTCATCTTCCACCCCTACCCAGCAGAATGTAAGCTCCTTGAAGACAAGGATTAGATGATTTCACTTTTTGCCGTAATAAGATGTCCCATACACAGTAGGCACTTACTAAATGCTTATTGAATCAAGATGGGAATGAAAGATGCAAAGAAAAACTTGCCAAGATCCAAGTTATAAAGGAAAGGGCAGCTTAAAAAATTACAGGCTCCTGCATCCCAAGCTAACACTGTCCAGATAAATATTTCTCCAAGGAAAAGAACTGACGCTAACTGCAGGGGCAGAGATGAAAGCCCCGAAGGCTGGCGGCCTCCCCCTCTTCCCACAGCGGGAGCAGCCATGACAGAATTAATATCTAAAGTACACCACTAAATCAAAATGGTGCAAGGGCACTCATGGAGAAGGCGTCTAAAAAAAACCCACAGATGGAGATTTTGTAATCATAGCCCTGACCAAAGGCTGCTGGGGGAAGCGGCTCTTAATTTTCTGAACGTGTTTAGGGTTTGTAATTTTCCAGATGATCTCCTACGCCAGGCAGGAAAAGAAGAGGCTCCTTATAGATGAGCTTTAAGTTCATTCTCTGAGCGAGCCAAGGCCATTCCTATACAGCGTGGACTGTGGGAGGGGAAATTCATGCCTAAGAGAGGTGGGGGAGAACGGCTCAGGGGAGAATCCACGTCATACAGAAAGGAAAATGGTGTTAATAGATTAATTGGCATTTATATACAACTTTAAAGTTCTTACAATTTCTCATCTCCTCCTTATAACCTGGCTAAGTAGGTATTATAGATGCTATTACCTCCATTTGACAGATGGGCAAACCGAGCCTCAGAGATGAAATCTCTGAGATAGAGATATAAGAAGATAGAGATAGAGCTATAGATATAAAATATATCTATTCTATATAGAGAATAAGAAGAAGGATTTCAATCCAAATGTTCTTGGCTTCAAATTCAAACCTTAATCCGTTAGGATTCTCACAAAGTGATGCCAGTTGTCTAATTTTAGCATCATACTCAGCAGTTCTCTAGTTCAGAGTTCACACCTTTCACACCTTTAAGAGTTCACACATTAGTGTTCGAGATTCACAAGTCAGGATTCTGTATGAGATTCACAAGTTCAGTGGAGGAGATTCACAAATCAGGAACCCACAATCCCACTCTTTTGGAGGAGGAGTCAACCTTTGAGTTCACACCTCTAAAAGAGCATATAAAAGGAAGAGCCTCAGTCAGGAGTCAGTTGAGGAGATTGAGAGAGTCAAAATTCAGTTAGGGAGATTCAGAGCCAGGATTCAGAGAGAGCTAGAGGCTGAAGCTGGCAGAGGCAAAGGACAAGCAACAAGAGCTCTCGGAACTAAGGAAAGCTTACCGGGATATTTTGGAAGAGAAATAAAGGATTTGAACTTTGATAGCTGGCTACATTTGAGGTGATTATTACTTGGAACTGAAACTAAGGCTGCCTCCAGAAGCCCCCCAGGAAACCTGCTCCCAGAGAACAATATATTTTAGAAAAGAAGAACACTACAAACCCCTATGTTAACTTGCCTCTGAAATAGCGAACAGCTATTTTTTGTTGTTTTCTTTGTGAGAGGGTGATGGTCTGGGAGAAACAGTGATTTCATAGATGTAGGGAAATCCCAGTGAGAAAATTCCTTCTACCGGTGCATGTTGATAGCTGCTTCCCATGAACACGCTATTAAGCATACATTGGGATAATCAAAGTTTA
The DNA here is from genome assembly GCF_016432865.1 of Antechinus flavipes. NCBI lineage: Eukaryota > Metazoa > Chordata > Mammalia > Dasyuromorphia > Dasyuridae > Antechinus > Antechinus flavipes. The sequence continues at coordinate 25,470,421 of NC_067400.1, forward strand.
AAATGAGATCTGAAATAATTGGAAGCATAACTTGGAAAGTCACTTTTCTTTGAAGTTTGATGTTTCATTGCCTAAAACAGGATCTGAGTTCAAATACAACCTAGATACTTATTAGCTCTCTGACCCTGCAGGACTCATTTAATCTTGTTTATCTCAGTTTCCTCAATTATAAAATGAGCAGAAGAAGGAAATGGCTAACAACTCCAATATCTTTGCCAAAAAAAACAAAAAAACAAAACAAAAAAACCACTTTAAAGTAATGTCACAAAGAGTCAGATAGAGACTGAAACAATAATAAAGCGCACAATAGTGAATCAGTCATTGTGGAAAATAATTTGGAATCATGCAAATTACCTAAAATATCCATGTTCTTTAATTCAAAGATTCTAAGACATATCCCAAGATACTCATCCATGAGAGGCAGTCCCCATAAAATATTTATAATGATTCTTTTGCTGTTCTAGTTAAAAAGTCTGAACCAAATAGATGTCCTTTGACTGGGAAATGGCTAAACAAATAGTGATTTTTGTGTTATAAGAAATGACACATGGCATAAATACAGAGAAAATTGAAAGTCTTCTAGGAGTTAATGTCTAACAAATCAGGTGGAGTCAAGAAAATAATATACATAACAATGACAAAAATATAAAACCAAAAAACCATTCAACTATGAAGGTTACAAAATTACAAAGAACAAGTAAACATGTACTCCAATGAGCTAGAAGAAGGGGTGGGGTGGGAGAACAGTCCCACCCTCTATGAGTGGGAAGCATTTGTGCTTTCAGACTTTTCCCAAGAATACAAGGGCTTTGTTCCTTTCACCACTTATCTTACTAATTTTTTTTCAAAAAAAATATTATTTGTTCTATGGGATGAATTCTAGGAGGAAGATGGAAGAGTGCTAGAAGAAATGTAAACAATAGAAAAATAAAATATATCTATACAGTTTTATTTTTTTAAAGTTATCTGGGGCATTAGAAAATTAGATAATTTACATACACATAAATTACATACACAAAGTAATATAATCAGTTCCTGTCAATCTGGGACTTAAATCCAAGTTTTCGTGACTAAGAAGCTAGTTGTCTTGGCAATATGATCGATTGCTACTCAATTATAATAATGATAAGATAGACATATATGTGTGTATCTCTGTGTGTGTGTGTGTGTTTATATATATATATAAGGCTGAATTTGAACTCAGCTTTTCCTGACGCCAAACCTGGTACTCTATCCACTAGGAACATAGATTCTGAGATGGGAATAATCTCAGGACATCCACTGAAGCCTTCATTTGGCAGTTGAGAAAGGGACTTTCTAGAACTAGACTATGAGAAGCAGACTAAGAAGCAGGGTTGCTCTGGCACCGAAACCAGCTCCCTCAACTCTCCACCACAGTCAAGCATTATCACCATTTGTAGTTTCAGTTCATTTCTTAAGTGCCTGCTATGTGTAAAGCAAGAGGGCTGGATCAGTGATCATGAGATCAGAGATTCAGAGCTAGAAAGAACCTGGAGAAAAGGGGAAGGCAATTAAACCCAACCCCTTCATTTTTTGAGGGGGAACCCAAAGCAAGTAAGATTTTGAGGCAGGATTCAAAGCCAGGTCTCCTTGACTCTGGGTGCTCTATCCATGGCTCCAGGTTAATAACAAGAAATAACTTGTGCACACAGAACTATGCACACACTGGGAAAATCAAAAACCAAACTGAGGTTTTCTATCAATATGGCATAGCTTGACAATCAATTATTTTTATTACAGGCTGTTGTTTCATCGCATTTTAGCAGAGGATGTAGACTATTTTTCTTGATGACTTTGATAGAAACTTTCTGAAGTTTAGCACATTTCTGGGCATGTGAATGTTGAAGTGTCAAAGTGATGGAAACACAACACAAACCAACACAACACAACACAAACAAAACCAAACTCTTCAAAACGTTTTCTGAGCAAAGTGTGGCAGAAAATGGAAAAGCTGAAATCAAAGACAAAGGGAAGAGACAAATGATAATCAAGGGAAAAGTGTGAAAGATGCTTTTGTTCTCAAAGGCTGTGGAAAGGCCATTTCCATTTCTAGCTCTAGTCTCTGTTCATAGAAATTGGAGTCCAATTAGCATGTACTTTCTGTGCTTTTTTTTTTTTTTTTTTTTACTTCATTCCTCATATTCCAGTGGTTGGCATTTATCGAGAGAGCTTTCCTGATCCTAATTTATAACTTCAGAGGGGAGGTGCCCAGTGGAATGTCATTTTTTTCTGAAGAGATGTTTGCTTTCCTCGTTAGTTTTTTTTTTCTTCTCTCTTATTTTTTTTCATAATGAAAATCAAAATATCTCCTAATTATTTCATGCTGAGTGAAACATTTAGCACATTTATGAAGTAATGGTGCTTTAAATATTCCTCTAGGCCCTGCTGTGTTTTTGTGCTTAAAAAAAAACAAAACAAAAAAACCCCCACAATCTTCTCCCTTGTTCTTTTATCCAGAATCATCTTTGAAGCCATCTCTCCTAATTCCAGGAAGTTTTTGAGGGCCCTCCATCTCCACACTAGGACTATCAACTTCATAGGGAAAAGTAGTCACACTTCGGTGGGTCTGCCTGAAAAACAGCTCCCAGGTAAGATATTCCACACTGATAATTCTCTCCAGCCAATGCCCTTTTCTGAACCTTTGCAACTGAAATCTTTTCTACTCCACTTTCTTTGTTTAGGGAAAAAAGGGATTTGGGCCTGGTGGATCAGGGGCTGGACCTAGGGTCATTCAACCACAAATTAAAAGCTGGGCTTTAGCTGATATTAAGTGCATCTCTCCCATTTGACCCATGAGAAAACTGAGGTGCAAGGAAATGAAGGGGCTCGTCTCTGGAGTCATAGACAAACACAATTATGATAAGTCAGGAAGAGGATTGGAAACTAAGACTTGGATCATTTAATTTAGAACTGAAAAAGACCTCATCAAATACAACCTTATCTTTTTTTTTTTTTTCCCTCAAAAGCATTTTATTTTCCCAAATACACGATAGCATTCATTTTTGTAAGACGTTGTGTTCCAAATTTTTCTCCCTCTGTCTCTTACTACCGCCTTCTCCGAGACAGCAAGCAATTTGATATAGGTTAAATATGTATTTAATATGTATTTAAAAATATTTCCCTATTTGTCATGTTGTATAAGAAATATCAGACCAAAGGAGAGGGGAGGAAACATGAGAGAGAAAAAGCAAACAAACAACAAAGAGGTGAAAACACTAATGCTTTGAATCCCATTCAAATTCTCTCTCCAGATAAGAATGGCATTTTCCATCCCAAGTTTATTGTAATTGTCTTGTATCATTGCATGGTACAGCTTTATCTTTTTACTAAAGTGTGCCTCCAGGGTTACAGAGCTAAATAAAGATTTGAGTCAGAATTTGAACCCAGTTCTTTTCTGACTCCAAATGCTCTTCTTTTCACTGTCCCCAAAGTGTCTCGGAAAAATCTAGCTTCAAATGGTTGAATCTCCTCATCTCTTTGTGCCTCAGTTGACACATGTAAAATAGGAACAATCTCCCCGTTTGGTGTAAGCTTCCAAAGCATGTTGCCTCACCCTGAGGGGGCTGCTTCAAATTTCTCACTGCTCCATTTCCACCTTCTATACAGCTGTTGGAGCAATTTTCCTATTTAACAAACACCAGTGACTCCCTGCTGCCTCTAGCAAAAATTAAATTCACTTTCAAAGTCCTTCCCACCTGGACACTCCTCCTCCTCTCGAATTCTGTAACTTAGCCAAATTGGCCAATTCTGCTCCTTTACACACACTCCACTTGGCTCCTATCTCTACTCTACGTTGGCCATCCCTGGCACCTGGATGAACTCTTCTTTCACCTCACAAGGCTTTACTGATCTCCCAAGTGCTGGTGCCCTCTGCCCCAAACTCCTTTATATGCACTTATTCTGTTATATTAATCACCTGTGTATCATCTATCCTATCATCTATTTATCTATCATCTGGCAATCTATAATTCTACAATCTATCAGCTATAAATCTATCACTTCTCCTTTTCCTTCTGTTGCTCCCTATCTCTTCCCTTCTCCCTCTCATCTTTTAATTGTCCCCCCTCAGAATATAGTTTTCTTTTAAATTTTCAATAGGATTTCATTTTTCCAAATACATGTAAAAATAGTTCTCAACATTCACTTCTGCAAGACCCTGTGTTCCCAATTTTTCTCCCTCCTCCTCCCCAAGAGAAAAAACAATCTGATAAAGGTTAAGTATATCAACAGAATATAATTTTCTTAAGGGTGGTAGCTTTTTTTGTCTTTATCTCTATAGCACCTAGCATGGTGTTTGCCATACAGTGGGTGCTTAAAACATGTTTTATCTATTGAATGGGGGTGGATGGATGAAGTGACTTAAATCCTCCTAGGGCTGCAGGGGAGTCCAGGTCTGGGAATTTAGCATGACCTATGATCGTTTCTTTCGTGCTTTGGGGCTCACTGAGCTCTTAGCTTTCCACCACCCTGTAAGATAGACAACAGTGATGTCCAACTCAAGTAGAATCTTTATCCCAATTTATTATTATTATTATTTTTTTTTAGCAGCACATTGACTAAGAAAACCACAAATTAGTATCACCTATGTTGTACTGTTGGGCAGCTGGATAGTGCAGTGGATAGAGTGCTACCGTGGGAAAGTAGGTCACTTAATCCTGTTTGCCTCAGTTTCTCGGCTGTCAGAAGAAGAAAACGGCAGACCACTTCAGTATCTTTGCCAAGAAAACCCTAAGTGAGGCAGACACAAATGAACAGCAGCCGTAGTTTGTCATATTGTTTTTTATTTTGTTAAACATTTCCCAAACACATTTTGGTCTGGTCCTGCTCTCACTAGGCAGTTTTGCTGCAGGAAGCTTGGCACCTCTGGGAAAGCATTAGCTCTATTTTACCAGAATGGAAACAGAAACTGGGAAAGGTGGGGCCTTCCCTAAGGTCACTCAGATGGTACAAGATGGAGCCAGGACTAAAAAAGCAGCTCTGGTCTTTCCTGCAGGAACATTATTTCAGGTTCTACTAAACCAACAAATTTGTGCTTGCTTAAGCTTGCTTGGTTACTTACTTTGGTTTTTTTTTTTTTTCCTTGAGAATTCATTTCCAAAGGATTATGAAATAGCTGCTTTAAAATCTGTATCGAACTTCCTATGTTCTTTCAAAGGCAGCATAGTAGAGCAAAAAGGGCCCTGGGTTCAAATCGAAGTACAAATCTCTGCTAGCTTGGCCAAATAAGTCTTTAGGCCTATTTCCTCATATGTAAAATGAGGGGGTGGGATTAGATGGTCTGTAAAGTGCCTTCTGGTTTTATGATCAACACTGTCACTGCCCCCAAACTGAAATTATTTGCTGCTTTCTCACAAGGATTTAATCCTAAATACTCTCCCTTACTCTCCTCTGCTGCAGACAGATTTTCCCAATAGATCAAAGGTTATCAAATTTATAAATCAAAGTCTATTTGACCTTTCACTTTGAGAAATCCAGTTCAATGAAGACTTTCATAAGAGCTGCTACCTCAAAGATCTCTCTTCTCTTTCTTCTAGATACGTTGAATATATATATATATATATATATATATATATATATATATATATATATATATATATATATATATATATATATATATATATTTTTTTTTTTTTTTTGAATTTTACTTAAGGGATGAGGATGGTTGCATGGGGGGAATCCTTTACTCTTCTTTTATTATGCCCATTTTACAGCTCAGGAAACTGAGAAATTAAGTGTTCAGGGTCACTACTAGCAATTGTCAGAGGCTGTTTTGAATCTGGATCAAGCTTCTTGATGCAAGGTAGAACATATTGTCCATTGAGTCAGCCTGTTTTCCAATTTTCTATTAGAATCTGACATTTTCAACTCACTTTGACGCTTTTTCTTTATAGAAACACATCTCTGGGAATTAGAGCAGAACCTTGGCTGGGGGTGTGGGGAGAGTGGTCCCATTTCCTTCTGAAGGATGAAGCTGAAATAACTGAACAGCACACAATCCCAGCTTCCCATTTCCTCTCTGATGATTCCTACAGCTCACTAATCTAAGCCTTTCTAGTCCGTTTCTTTCACATACCCACTTATAGTCACTTAACAGGACTACTTTCCTTGAGTTCATGAACACAGTTGTTAGCTAGGAATAAGGATTTTTCTCTGGAAGACACTGTGTCTGTTTGAGGTAAGCAAATATTCAGAGTTTCTTAATGTCTTGCAGATTTCACTGGTTCTTACTCAAGTCACTGAACTTTTTGATTTAAGCAATGTTTTGAAGCCTCATTAATCAGAGCCACCATATTTTCACATAGTTCTACCTGATAGCTAGAGAGCTTTGCAACCTTATTTTAAGACACCCATATGATTAAACCATAAATATGATATACAAATCTTTCATGAGTGTTGAAACCAAAAACCTGTGTGAAGTGATTTTTAAAAAAAAAAAGGCTACCAAAAACTGTAAACAATTTGGCAGGAGGGAGGAGTCTGAAAAGAGCTTTCTCTTCCTGAGCATGGCCTCTGCCCATCCAGTGGAGGCTGGGATGGCACAAAGAGATCACAAGGTGTAGCTTGATTTCTTATTCTCTGTAATGAACAAACAGTGCACTCTAGTCCATTTTTGCCAAGGAAATTATTCTTACACATTCATATACTTGTCCCCTTATAAGCATAAACTTTGAGAGTAGGGATTATTTCTTTCTTTGTATTTGTATTCACTATGACTAGTTTAGCACAGTCTTTGGCATATAGAATTACATTTAATTTGATTTAGGTGAAGGACTAAAGGCACCAGAATTTCTGAGAAAGTTTTATGGCAAGTTGGAAACTTTCTATCAAGGTAATATTTAATGCATCTTTTTCAGAGGAAACGATAGAGCTTGTCAGGAATTGGTGGCAAAAAGATTAAACATCCATACTCTCTGGCACTCTCCCCCATTTTTCAGCTTCCTTTGGTGTATACCCTTCCTTTATTAGATTATAAGATCTTCCAGGACAAGAGTAGTCTTTCTCCTTTTTTCTTCTTATTTGTACAACCCGTCTCCTTTGTGCCAGCTTTGTGAAGCTGGCAGCTTGGGCCTAAGTCCAGAAAAAGACTTGCTAATTTGGTTTTTCTCTTAAATAGTCTGCAGAGTAAATCCAGCAACATTTATCTACTTCCCAGAATAGTGATTTATGACATTATAAATAGTAAAGAATGCTGATTTCATTAATTTTATTATCTGTAGGTCTCAAAGGGGAGAAACAAAGATGATTTAAAAAAAAAAAAAGGTCATAAATTAATGGGCTATATAAAATGTTTTCCAGTGACTTTCTACTTTTACATAAACGTATACTTTCTCCATAAACACATTTTGCTCATTCTAATGAACTCAGTCTCTAAAATTCTGACCCCTTTTTTTAAAAAAAGAAAAAAATATTTAAGTAGTAATGAAAACTTACAATAAAAAACTAGTTAAAAACCTAAACCTTTTTATATACGATCAACAAATTCTGAATTTTTTTTATTTTTTACCATAAATGGAAAATGAAAATATTTAACATGAACACTTGATACATAATTTCCTTAAAACTCCTCTATCGGGAAACAAAACTGTACATATTTAAAGAGTGCAATAATAAACACTCATGATAATGTCACACCAATTAATATTGGTTTATTCCCAAATTATTACCAGTTTGGGCTACGGTTTTATGAAAAAAGGTGTGCAAAGCTTATTAGGACCTGGTCTGACAGAAGACTTATTTCTCAGAGTCAAAACCTTTAAATTCTCTGAGTTCAGAAAGTGACAAAATAGTGTAAATACACTATAAATGGACAAATAAGTCTTTTGAAAGAGGCTAGAGATAATGGAAAAAATATTTCAGTACCTCATATACAATAATTAGTGAAAACATTTTCACTAACTACTTTTTGCCCAAATGAATTAAGGACTATATATATATATATATATATATATATATAAAAACTCTTCTTGTATTATAATGTGACAAATAGCTAATAAGTTTCCATTAGAAGTTCTCTAGATGTTACCAAGTTTTCTTGGTCTTTTGATTTACACTTTTTTTTCAAGTAAAGAAATGTTTAACAGATGTAAACTATTTATTGAATATTTGCCACCAAATATTGTTAAATACATTATCTTGCAGCATATCGCTTTCAAGTTAAAATGTCAGAAACAAACACCAATATTTACAATTCTTTTAAGGAATGTTACATAATGACACATTAAGGCGTAAATTCTTTTGGCTTATAATTCTTAAAAGAATGATAATAGCAAAAGTGATGCAAAATCTTCAGTGTAAGATTATGATTAAGCTACGTTTTACAAAAATATGGTGTAAGATGGCAATAATCCCATTCAACATCCTGGATTAGGTCCCTTCAGGAGGGACTGATAATTTATACAGTCAAACTTTAAAATTTACAGGTAAAGGCAGCAGTTTAACACCACCACTGAAACATACAGCTCTTAACATAATACAATTTTCAGGCCACAGTCTTGAAGGTCTGAAGTATCAAGTTGGTTTGATGAATTAGTCGGTTGGCACTTATGAACACATTTATTGCCCTGTTACAAAAGAACATAAACAGTAATATTTTAGACAGTTTTTAGAAGCAAAAACTCATATATTCAAAAATGCTAATCTTTAACACGACTTGCAAAAGATAAAACTGATCCAGCAATACACACGACATCCTTTCCAAAGTGAAGGCACTATTCCTATGGGATATCATTGTTTGTATTTTCATATTTGAAATGCAAAGTTTCTGCATTACTGACAACTCCTAATGGTTATCACTGACCATAAACCAATAGTAGGTTGCCAATTATGGATGACACTAAAAAGTAAATTAGAGATAACTGGCCATAAAGAAAAATCCTCTTATATCCCACTCTGGATTTCATACAAATCTGTGCTTCAAATGGCACCATTTGAAATGTGCAAGATTCATGCTAATCACACAATAATTTTCATCTCAACCTCCCCCAAAATGAAAGAACTCCTAAACAAAATCACAATAGACAAGGACATAAGCAATTATCAGTGTTAATGGGGAATGGGCAGCAATAAAGACAAGGCATTTTTTTTTTTTAACATATTAGTCTCAACTACATTGCATCTACTGCAATACATAGACAGAAGAAATGCTTTCAAAGGTCAGAACTGATTTTAAACCTGTATCACTTTTTAATACTGCCCATTTCCCCATTTCCCAAGATAGGCAAGTTCATTTCATATGCTCACTCACAATGCCAATGACATGAGGTCCATCATGTAATGAATCTGTTTTCCCTTTTCTAAAATTTGCAACATTACCCTCAAATATGCCAACTAATTATAAGAGGGACCCACTCAAAGCACTGATGGATCAGTGTGAACACATGTTCTACTTATGAACCCACAGGACCATTCTGTTTAAAAAAGGTCAACATTGAATAATAAGGAGAGCAACAACAACGGGGGTCCTGGAAAAGCTTCAATAATCAAAGGTAGGCTTTTCAAATGGATTCTTGTCTCCTCTTATCATGGTTGTTAATTAGTTCAAAGTCAGAAATCATTATTGTACTGAGCTAAATTTTTCCATTTGAAGTATCTGGTATTATTACTGGATTCAGCAAAAAGAACTTAGGAAAAATTGGTCTCAATTAAAAAAAAAAATTAAGATGAAAAAATGATACCAAATGGTATCAAAAATGGTATCTGTCTTAAACAACAAATACTACATATCAAATATTTTATATTGAAGTTGAAGAATCTGATTCAATGTGGTCATTCTCAATTTCAAACCCATCTGCTTTGCTGAACTGACAGATTAAAAAAAAAAATTTAAATGTCAAGTGACTATTAACAAAGCAGCTTTCATCTACCAGCTTATAACACACTTAATCCATACATGACATGGCACATAGTCCATATGGAATGAGCCTACACCAACCCAATGGGACTGAGCTGAGGGCAATCCAAAGTTGCAAAATTGCATGATGGATGATGGTAAAGATACAGGTAGCGGTCATAGTGACTTTTCAGCAATTCCTGGTGGGAGACACCCACCCTGCGAGGTAGACAGTACAAGGACTGTTTCTCACATTTTACCAAAAAGGAAAAAGAAACCAAAACCAAGTCTCTGAATGGCTAAAGGAGTTGAGCATTTGAGCCATGTCAGGTATGGATTAAGTGTGTTATAAGCTGGTAGATGAAAGCTGCAAAGTTTGGCACTTTGACATCAGAGTTAAGAGAGAATACCAGAATCCATTCAAGTTTTCTGATTTTTCCCTTAACCTTCCCCACATGAAGGAGGTGTGATATACATGGTCAATAGCACCTCATTTATTAAACCCTTAGCTGTAGGCTAAGAAACATTCCCAAGGGATGGGTGACAAAGACAGCCAGAGGTACTTTGTGACAAGTGTCAATATTCCAATTCTGAGGTGAGGTAGAATAAAACATAACCCCACTTATCTCCTTCCATTTTCCCTATAAATATAAAATATATAATCTAAAAATGCTCTCTTCTCCCCTCCACTCCCCAGTGAATTAGTTTATTTAAATGCAAATTTATTATTTATGGGACCGCCTACACAGAATTGAATACTACAATTGCATAGAAAATCAAAATATATCATTGTCATTGAACTTACTTTCCATCTTTAAAATAGGTTTTCAGAGTGTCACTGAAGCTCTTGGAGTATTTTACAAATTCTTTCTTTTGGTGTTCAAGTGCCTAAAGAGACAAAAGTCAAACGGTGAAATTAAAAGACACTAAGAGACACTAATACCACAAAGTTACATTACACTCAGTGAAGGTCGCTACCTATAGTGAAAATCAACAATTACTGCCATCCATTTCTACCCCAAGGCCTCAATAGAGAAGGGAGGCAAACCTCGATTTCCTAAAATCAGATTAGCAGGAGCCTATACCATGCTGAAAAAGCTTTGGAATAAGGAGAAGCTAATGAATTCATTGTTTGTCAGTTGTTTAAGGATCTGCTTAATTATAACTGGGGAGATGTAGCACCAGAAGTTTAGTCACATCACATCAACTCCCTGGTACTGCCCACTATGGCAAAGAAAGAGGGCATTATCTGAATAGGGGAAGACAGTCTTCATGTTGATAAAAGACATAAACCTGGACAAGATGATAGGTTTCTGATCAAGATTAATCAGTCACACCCAAGGAGCACATTCAAATGGAAGGGTCAGGAATACATGGATTTATAATAAGCCTTCCATCCCAACAGTCACTCTTCTCTATAAAAGGGTGCTTGCAACAAGTGAGGTGCCAAAGCAAACATGGCAGCTGCAGAGAGTGCTTCTGCCCAACATACCCGGCGGTTCTGGTACTGATATTTTTTGAAGACGTTGTTCACTGTGTCAAGAAGTTCTTTTATTGCACTGGCAATATCCCTGTTGGGAAATGAAAAATTGAGCAGCTTATGAACTCAGTTACATCTAATATAGACAATTTGCTGTTTTAGGAAAAAGAAAAAAGAAAAAAACCTTATTTTTCATGTGAAGACCTTCAATGTAAAAACCTAAATTCCCAGGATACTCTTTTATTTCCCAAACTTGGCACATCAGAATGACATGATGATTCTTCTCATTACCCAAGCTGCTTGAGTGATTTCAACTTTCCCTTAATTTATCCTCTAAAATCTCTAATTTCCTTCTTTATCTTTGATTCCCCCATCTACACTGTACTAAGCAACTGATCTGGGATTCAATAAAAAATCCATGCTTTGAGGATTCCCCAGTCTAAGTATCACTCCTACTGGGCATTATTCCAGGTTTCATATCTAGTTCAATGATGGAACACTATTACATTCCAAGATGTAACTCTATTAAATTCCCTCATAAACTCCCATCTATTATGTAGCAACTATTATTTAAGAGCAATGCCCAAAATCTTTTAAAATAATAGATTATAGCTAACATTGGCAAATTATAATTTCACTTAATTCTTAACAACATCCTTACAATGGAAAAACTGAGGCTGAGGTAATAATGTCAAACAGCTGTTAAGTTTCTGAGGATGAATTTAAACTCAGGTTTTCCTGACATTTTGTTTAGCACTTTGACATCAGAGTTAATAGAGAATACCAGAATCCATTCAAATTTTCTGATTTTTCTCTTAACCTTCCCCACATGAAGAAGGTGTGACATACATGGTCAATATCACCTCATTTATAAAACCCTCCTTCCATATCTGAAAAAGCAGATGAGACTTAGAATCTTCCTTACTCCTGTACTCTTTCAATTCTACATTTCTGGCTTGTCTACAAGGCTGTCCTTTTCCAATGACACATTCTATGCTGAAGTCATTTATTTTTTGTTGTTTAGAAGAGCCTTCTATTCCTTCTGGACCAAACTTCTTCTGAATTCATCTTTTGCAAAGTTATGTTAGTCTCAATTATCATTTGATACCTTTGTTTCTAGAAATACAATGAAAACACACATACAGACACGCACACACAATAAAAACAGCACATTCTACTACAATCTACTGGGATGCCTTCTCATGGGGTGAAGGTAATTCAAAGTTATCACAAAGTCAATTAAAAATCAATACACACTTACTAAGTACCTCCTTGGTGCCAACCTGAAATTTTCTAAGGTATCTGAGGTTTACAGGCTAGGAATGTCTTAAACTCAAATTACTCTGGATCTCATTGATTGACCAACAATGGTTCCCAGGTCAAGCCTCCTTTGGTCACTGTCTGGACCCTGATTGGCTCAGAGTGATTGTAAATAGCAGTTGTTTTTGTTTTGGCCATAACCTGAGAGTCTGCCCCTTCCAGATCAATTTTCTTTTTGAAATAGGTAAAAGAGGCCATTCTTTATTTCATTTTTTATCTAGCCTTAATCACTATTTGGGCACTGCCTCAGTCAAACTGAGACCTGTTAAAAGTTTGACTGAGGCAATGCCTAACGGTGATTAATCAATAGATTTTTTGGTATACATGTTTTGGGTTCTGGGCTGAAATTCTAATTAAAATGATCTGTTATGTAGATCTTGGTTTCCACATTTGTAATAAGAAAGGCACTAGCTGGTTAAACTTAAAGGTTTTTTCATTTCTCAATCATCTGAAACCTTATAATCCTCAAAAGTATCAATCAATCGCTACTTAAGAATTTCTGGATTTTGGGGCACCTCGGTGGCACAGTGGATAGAGCACCAGCCCTGAAGTCAGGAAGAAATGAGTTCAAATCTGGTCTCAGACACTTAACACTTCTCAGCTGTGTGATGCTGGGCAAGTCATTTAACCCCAATTGCCTCAGCCAAAAAAAAAGAAAAAAGAATTTCTGGATTTCTCAGCTGGTTAGAGAATGTTGTTTAAGGGGCCAAGATTGAGTGGTTCAATTCTATGCTGTGATCACATTAATAAAAAACATAAGATAAACTCAATACTACCTGAGCTCAATCTTTCTCAATGGAATACAATCTGGATTCATTTATTGATCCTATAGCTTTAAGCTAATCGTGTTAATCAAGCTCCACCCCAATGGGTCTCAAGTTTCCTACCCAGCAGAGTGAGGAGGCTGGAACAAGTAACCTCTAAGGTTCCACATAGCTCCTGGATTTTCATTTAAGAAGGCCCAGGATCATCACTTAAAGTCTTTCATCTAGAAAGATGTCATCTAGACTCCTAATCTGTACAATGGACATTATGATAGTCTTACCTCCCTAAAATGTGGTGAGGATAAAATGAAAATGACAATGTTTTGCAAATCTTATATTCCTTTGTAAAGGAGAACCTTCTTATGATTGCTGGGATTGTTATTCCCTGCTTCCAATCAATAACCTTTAGTTTTTAAAAATCTAAGATCTTCATCTAGGCATTAAGCCGTTGACTCATACTTCTCTGCTTCATTCTCTAAGCACCAGGATAGGCCGTCAGGAACGTCTGGCCATATATCTGAACAAGAATTCCTCCTACAATTCACCCACAAATTCTCCTGTCTTCGACCAAAAATGTAGGAAGGTTCACAGGCAGTTTATTTCATTATGACATAGCACTAATTGCCATGTTTTTCCTGTCTCAATTTCATTTTGCACCTTTAAAACTTGCATCCATCAGTCCTTGCTTTTTGCCCTCTGGGGTCAAGCACAACAAGATTAATCTCTATGACATTAGACAGCCCTTCAAATACTTGAAGATGGATTTCTGTTCATAGGATTTAGAAGTGGAAAGGAAGTTAGTAATCAACTAATCCATGAGGCTCATTTTACAGAATAGGAAACTGAGGCCTTGAGAGTTCTCTGCCCACAAAACAAGTCTTTCTTCTAAGACCCATGGGATACAATCTTGAGATTTACAGGTTCCTTTTCTCTGCACAAAGGACCTTCAAGAAGGCATCTTTGAGCTCCCTCTTCTGCTTTATAATTCATTTTTCATGGTTTCCCCATTCTTGTGAATTAAAACGAACCCCTTTACATTCCTTCATCACACTAAATTTCCTCCATACCTTGCATATGATGGACTAACCTTGCTTTTGATTCCTTTCATTATACATGCATTATAATTAATGTGTATGATTTAAAAATGTTTCTTCTCGTCAAGTTTTTAAACTGCATTTGATAAACTTGTAGATACAGTAATTTGGAAATGAACAACAGACTGACAATTATCTTTTTAAAAAATGATCAATTTTAACATGTAATAAAATGAAAATATTCAGGGAAGCAAACAAAACACTTACTTGATTGTCTGAAGGAATCTTACTCGGTCATTGATCTCATCAGGAATCTTACTGAGAATCTGTTTAAGTGCTCGTGCCTTTTCATTCAAGTCCTGGAATTCAGGCTCTGGTCTCTCAATCATATACTCTGACAAAATAAATAGTAAACAAACTATCAGATATCTCCAGGTCTAAAACAATTCTTGGAGCTTAAAATCTTAAAACAAAGTTGACCAAAAAGATAGTAGAGAAAAAAAACACAAAAACAAAAATTCCTTTCAAAGACATAAGAAATCTTAACAATGCAATAACCAACCACAATCCCAGAAGACTGATGAAGCATGCTAGTCTGTGACAGAGAGGTGAGGGACTCAAGGTGCAAAATAATATATATTTTGTTGGGTATGGCCAAGGTGATAAATGAATTTGTTTTTCTTGCCTAAGCACATTTATTACCAGGATTCTGGCTTTCTTTTTTCCTCCATTGGAGGAGGAAGAGAAAATAGATTTTTCTTAATTGAAAAAGTTTTTTTTTTTTTTTTTAAAGAGGTCTACTATAATTTAACTCTCAAACCAAAAGAAGTAAATGAAAAAGATTCAAATTAAATCCCACTAGGAACTGTCATCAGAAGAATGGTCTCCCAGAGAAAGATGCTAGTTTTTCTCTCTGTAAAGAAAGAATATACTTTATTTTCTATTTATTACGAATAGGGAATCAAACTCAGTGGTCAGAAAAAAATTCAGCACACATACACATAGGGATTCACAATATCTAGGCTTTTAAAGAAGTTACTTCCATCTGGATTCAAAGGCATATATTAAAAATCCAATCACTTAATACAATATTATTCCTTCTAATCCCTGGAGCACCTTAATTCCAGCAAAATCAACTGATCTCCATTTCCATACCACATTGTAGACCTACACTGGATACCTAACCATCTGTTAATACAACTTAACCTTCTATCTCTCTTGACCACCATGATCCTTTCTTATCTCAAATCATACCTGTCTTCTCTCAGCCCACCTCTTCTACATTTGTTGTCACCTGTCCCTACATCTGGTCTTGATTTTATAGCCTATCACCTTCATGATTCACAAGTTGCCATTATCAAATCCCTTACTCCTGTCTTCTGCTGTGGATCTCAAATGTGCCGAATCAATCCTAAGCAAAAACCCACTGACTTTCCCTCACCTATTCCAGTGGTGCTGAGCATCATAAAACAAAGCCTTGAACCACCACTAGATCCCATGATCTCAGCCATAACTTTACTATTTTGAAACAATCCTTCTACTCTTTATTTCTTGAATTGCCTGCGCTAAACATTTTCCTGTCTTCAATACCCAATAGCACTTTTATCTCCCACATATTCAGAATCCACAAATGTCCTGAACACCTTTTTTTTGTTTGTACAAATGAATTTTTGAAAAAACCAGACTGACTTTTTGTCCCTACAATTCTACCAAAACAATTTCCCTTTAGGGGGCAAAGGAATTTCCACAATTCTTGGCCTCTCTGCAACATTTGTCAAATATTTCCTTAAAAGGTGCAACCAGTTAAAAACCAATATATTATCAATATGAAAAAATAATACTAATGTCTTAGGTTGACTTTTGAAAAATGGCAGCACTGAAGTCTTTAATGTAGGAGTTGAATGCTGTTAGTGAAGTCTCTCCCAATTCCTGTAGTTGTTAATTATGTCTCCAAACCCAAATTGATTTGAATTTCTTAATAGCATTTTACTATCTCCTGCAGAATGTAAGCTTCTGCAAGGAAGAAACTTATTTTTCATCTGCATTTCCCCAACTTCAACATAAAATATTTGATTTGTAGTGTCTTTATTTCCTTTCTCCCTTTCCTATTTTGCTTTTGACAACTAGCTCCCCTTTAATCTGCCCTGCCCCTTATCCTTTCTGCATCTCCTTTTCATTTATATTTTTTCCCTTCAAATTTCCCTATTGTGGAAAATGAATTCCTATGCTCAGCTGTGTATATATTCTTCCCTCCATGAAAAAAGTTCAGATGAAAATGAGGTTCGTATTACCCACTCTCTGTCTCCATTTTCCCTCCTACTATAAAAATTCTTCCTTGGGTGCCTCTTTCATGTAAGAAAATTTAACCATTCTTCTTTTCTGATCCCCAGAAATTCCTCTTTCTCGCCATTTCATTTCTTCTTCTAAGATTATCCCAAGATACTATATCCATAACCTCTATGTAGACTCCTTCAATTTCCCAAATAATGATAAAGTTCTTAGAAGTTATGTATCATCTTCCCATGTAGGAATGTAAAAACAGTTTAATCTTACTACTTCCTTATGATTCCTCATTCATATATACTTTTTTATGCTTCTCTTGAATTTTGTGTTTGAATGTCAAATTTTCAATTTAATTTTGGGCTTTTCATCTGGAATTCTTGAAACGCTTGTCTTTTATCAAATATCCATTTTTTAACTGTAGGATTACACTCAATTTGCTAGTTTACACTTGGCTGTAACACTAGCTCCTTTGTCTTTCTGGAACATCATATTCTAAATGGGGGGGGGGGGGGGAGTGGTGGAAAATGTTCATCCTGTGGGCTGTAGAAGGCTTGTGAAATCACTTCCTAAGGCAACCCCAGATGAAGATAAGCTGAAAGCCAGACACAAGAATCTTCCATTGCTTGAGTTTTAGAAGTTGATAATTTTGTATGGCCCACTAATGATGTTATAAATATCCAAATGGCCTTTCCAGAAAAAAGGTTCCCCATGCATATTCCATACAATCTGTTTCTTGATCATGGCAGCTACTAAATCTTATATGATCCCGACCGCTGCTCCACAGTATCTGAATTTTTTTCCTTTGTGGCTGACGGCAGCATTTTCAACTTGACAAGAGAATTTTGAATTTTGGCTATGATACTTCTGGGAGTTTTCGTCTCGGTTTTTCCTTCAGAAGTCTTACCTATAGATTTTTTATTTTGCCCTCCGATTCAAAGTTATCTTGGCAGTTTTTTTTTATAATTTCTTTAAAAAAACGTCAAGACACTTTCTATTGATGATTTTCAGACAATTCTTATTATCTCTTTTCTAGAACAAGCATTTTTCCTAGGAGATATTTCCTATGGTCTTAAATTTTTTTTTCATTGTTCTGATTGTTTTACTGATGTGTTTTGTTTTGTTTTCTGATGTGTCATGGAGTCATTACTTTCCACTTGTCCAGTTCTAATTTTAAAGGAGTTATTTTCTTCAGTGCTTTTTTTGTGCCTCTTTTACTAAGGTGCTAATTCTTTTTTCATGATTTTCTTGCAAAGTTCTTGTTTCTTTTCTTACTTTTAATTTACTGCTGTCTTCATCCTCCCCCTCCATCTCCCTTGAAACTCTCCTTTATAGTGAAGCCAGATTAGCCTTCTAGATGTACAGATATCATCACGACATTCCTCTACACAAATTAAACTAAACATCTTCTTACTCTGTCATTTAAGGTCTGCCACAACACCTTACTTACCTTACCAAACTTACCCCATACTTCAGGCTTTATAATTTTATTACAGTGGACTCTACATCATCACCTGCATAGTAAGTAATGCTGTACCTTGGTATTTAGTTCTTTTTTAACATCTATGCTTGGAATGCTGCCTTCCCCCATTTCTATGTTTAAATAAATCCAACTCATTCATCAAACCCCAGTTCTATAGCAAACACATCTATGAGGTCGGTCTTCATTGGTTACGTAACAATTTTAAGCACTTGTAAATTACTTTTATTGAGGTTGTTTATGTTAACATCATATCACAGCAACAGACTTGATCATCTATGAAATGAGGACAGGAACTATTCCTTTGTATCTCAGTACCAAGCATAATATGACTGAACATAAAAGGTACTTCATAAGGGGCATAAATAAGTTTCATGAAGCAGCTATTTTGTATAAATTGTACAAAGGGATAAACAAAGGGAAAAGACACCACATCTGGACATAGGGAATTAACAATCTAGTGAATCATAGTTAAAGGGTGAAAAATACATACATATATGTATTTATACTTGAATTGCAAATGAGGCAGATCAAGAATTTACTTGGCCATTACTATTAAGCCCTTCATCGTTTCATTGGCTAAACTAAAAAACAAACGAAAAACATTAAAGTCTATGCTGAAACCGCCATATATTCCTGGTTGGAATTTATTTATTTATTTTTCAGGCCCTACCTTAATGCCAATTCCCCAGAATAAGAACTTCAAGAGACAGGTCTCGCTGAATATAAAGTATTCTATGATAGTAGATGGTAAGGTTTTGATGGGATGCAATCAGCAATAAAATAAAGGGACCAGGGACCCAAGGATAAAAGAATAGATCCAGGACACCAAAGGTTCAAGATAAGAAGAAGAGAGAATGGGCCAGTGCAGAGATGCCAATTTGGGAAATAACTTGGGAGTCAAGGGTTTGGAAGGGAAAGTGTAACAAGAGAGAGAAAGGTAAAGGCAATTCAGAATTCTTGAACACGGGAGTAGTGTATTTGTGAGTGATGGCAAAATCAAGGATTAGAACCATTTGTGTAAGTGAATGAGGTGAGATGGAGGAGAGGCCATGGGAAACCAATAGGTTGAGGAACCAAAGAGTTAAGAGCATTTCAGGGAGAGTTAATACCTACACTGAAATCCCCTTGTATGAGAGCAGGATCAGAATGTAATTGTTCTATCTAAATAGCTGATTCTACCAAATACCTACATGTTACCTTTTGAACTTTGTTAATAGTTCAGTGTGATTGAAAAAGCATTAATATAGTGTGAGTTAAAAATTTAAGTTTTGTTTTTTTATTCCATGTAGTTTCTTTCCAAAGAATATATAATCTCTTTAAGATCCATTACTCTTAGAAAAATGCTGTTTAACAATTTCAAGGCACAAAATTATAAACATAAGTTCTGATTTCTGATACCTTCTACATCATCAGCTGCCATACGAAGAAGGGACTCTGTAAAGTTAACTTCTACACTTTTTTTCTCCAGAATTTTCATAATGATGTCCTGGGTGAGACCTGGGTTTTCTTTTTCAGCCTAGATCAAGGAGAAAGTTAAAATTGAAACAGAGAAAACAAATGAGCACTTTGAAATGCAATTTGTTTGCATGACCAGGCTTTCTGAAGTCCAACAAACTTCTCTATAGCTTTTTTTTTTCCAGGAAGTTTTACCACTGTACTGCATCAGTGCACTTTTTCACTACACTTAGCCACCCATTTTTTACTTGAGATAAACTCTTTTTCTTTATACTCTTGAAGACGACAAAAAGTCTCCTACCTTTGGACTAGGCACATTTTATTTTCCTATGATTCCTTTCCCAAAATATATATAGTTTTTCAACACTATATTTTGGATATTGGCATTTATCTCTACATTTTTTTCCAATATTTCAACATCCATTATTAACAGTTTCAGAAAACAACACAGAAGATTTTCTATAGATTTTGTTGGAGTAATAGAATTCTTACCTACTTTCCCATAGTCATTTCTCGGACTGTTTTTGTACTGAGAATATTACTTCCTTGTCTGGCTTTCAGATTATCACTACAATCTCTAAGGCCTGAGAATGTCTTATTGATGAACTTTCAGGTCAGATCATGTGCCAGTCCTTATCCTTCCTAAGGCCACAGTCTCACAGCCATTTAAAATCTGAGGATAAGTAAGTTCATCTTAGTTAGGCACTCCTTTTCTCCTCTGTAATTATTTTAGTTTTTATTAATTTGCAGCAAATAAACTTCAAGGGTGCAGACTGAAATAAGGAATACACATTTACATTTGTTTCGATCAAGAAATGGACTGCTGTAAAATGCTATTGTTTCTGCTAACTCATTTTGATAGATGATAAGCAATAGTCTAAGTATGCTCTGCTGGATTCTGTTGACCATAGTACTCCTAAACAATACCTATCACTTTATATAGAGGCTGTCCCAAAAGTCTTTGTGTAGTTTCAAACTATTAAAGATTAAAACTACAGGAAGACATTTTGGAGTACCTTGTGTGCAGAGAGGAATAGATGGCGTATTATCCATTTACTTGTCTCTATATAAAAGACTATCCTTAAACAAGGGATCTTGTTTAAAGAGAGGAAACATTTTGTAACAAAGAGTAGTTACCACTTAAATAGTCAGAAGACCTTCCTAGCAACACAAATATGATAAACCACTTAAATTCTTTAGGCTTTACATTACTCATGAATTAAAGGAGCAATATGGACTACTAGACTTCTGCAATCTTCTCCAAACAACAACAAAATGTAAACAGTGGGTTGAAATCCCATTTCACACATTTATTAAATGTGTAATCTTCATGTGAAGGTAGGTGGCACAATGGACAGAGCACCAGGCCCAGAATTAAAAAGACCTGAGTTCAAATCCATCCTCAGACACTAACTAGCCTGAGCAAGTCACTTTACTGTTTGCCTCTCAAGTTTCCTCAACTGTAAAATAAGCTGAACAAGGAAACAACAACTCTTTGCAGTAACTTTGCCAAAAGAAACTCAGATGGAATCATGAAGAGGAAAACACAAGGGAAGCAATCAATCACCTCAGTAGAGTCACAGCTTTCCCAAACCCTTGTTTCTACCTATGATAACCTGTTTAACAAGGCTACTGGGAGACCCCTTGTTGGCCTTCTATTATCAATGTGGGCTATGACTCTAAAGACCAAGGAGGGCAGAGGATCAGAGTTCACAGGCCACAGAGTTGGGATGCCCTTAATTGAAATGCCTTGGTGATCCTGGACTCCTACTTCATTTCTTAGTGCCCCAACCAAGTGGTTAATACATTAAGCTGCAGAATGAGTGTCATCTGAACTGGGGAAATGTCCTAAAATGAAATCACAGGTTTGGTCCCCTCTGCCTCTAACTAGGAGACACAGGATTATTTCTGCCCACAATGTACTACTGTAATGGGCTATTAACTTTTTAAGATTGTGTCTAGCTTCTTTTGAGAATAATGTTTAAGTCTCATGAAAAATTACTCAACAGTGATCTAATTGCAAAACAATGCTATATTCATCCTAACATTTCCCAAACTTTGGTAGATTCAAATAGTCAGAATTCTGGCATAACTTTAAGCATCAAGCCAGGGTCATCCCAATTACAGAAAAGATAGCAAGGAGAAAATAAGCAGCCACAATCATTCAATTTTTCTGGGTCAAAGCTCTCCTTCAGCATTCCTAAGACTTTTTTTTTTATATCATGGACTTCTTTAGAAATTAGTCTGGTAAAGCCTTTGGGCCCAGTCTCAAAAATTTTTAAATGCACAGGAGGATAAAGCTACCCATTTATATGGAAATATAGTCATCAACATTTAAAAAAAAAAATTAATGGATCCCAGGTTAAAAATTCAACATCCCTTTTAGTTCTAAATTGATAATGCATATGAATTAGAGATAATCATGCAAGCTTGTAAAGTCATAGCTGAGACTGTGCCATTTTTTTTTTTTAGAGAAAATACAGTTTTAAAAAATTATAGTCAATATAGCAAAAAAAGAAAAGAAAAGTACATTGAGATACTGATAATGGCATACTCTTGCAACCATGAAGAAATATGGTTAATTAAGAAAAATAACTTTTTGCTGATGTCTTGTTTTTTTACATCATTATAGTTCTCATCAGTATACAACTGAAAGAGCCTTCCTGTATAACATTTTTTTAAATTCCCTCAACCAAAAGAGAAGAAAATTATCATAGTTAATCAAATACATTGAAAACTCTTAGAATGCATGCAACAGCCATAGAGTTCCCCTGTCCATGAAGAAGGAGTTGATGATGCCATTTCCTATCTCTTTTTCTGAGTCCTGATTGGTCTTTATAATGTGCTCCATTCGATTTAGTCTGTGGCTATTCTTTGTATTCACATTGTGATTGTCATCACATAAATTGTTTTCTTTCTTTGTACTTTTGGCAAGGCAACTGGAATTAAATGACTAACCCAGGGTTACAAAACCAATAAGTATTAAATGTCTGAAGTTAGATTTGAGCTCAGGTCTCCCTAACTCTAGAAGTGGTGCTCTATCCACTGTGCCATCAAGCTGCCCCTCAATTGTTTCCTTGGCTCTGACTTCATTGCATTGCTTCATGTAGATCTTACATGATTCTTTATATTCACCTTATTTATCATTTCTTACAGCACAAAAATATTTCATTACATTTATAGACCACAACTGTTTCTCATTCCTCAATCCATAGATATCTCTATGATTGAGTTCTAAGATTTAAAAATGAATATGATTTTTTGATTCTTTAAGATTAATTGCCTCTGTGCTTTTTGTTATACAAAATATTCCCACAAAATAGTATTTTAAAACATTGTTTAATTTAAAGGGACTTGTAAAAAGAGATAATAAAGTGAGGCATTTGGTGATATCAAAAATTCAATTTGATGTACCATTAAAAAAAAGATTAATTTGGGTAAATTTATACTCATTAGTGAAATATGATCCTAAATCGTGAATCCAAATGAAAACTTGATTATAAAGTTAATCATCACATTACTTTTAAAAATCAAATCAATTTGAAGAAGAGTAAAGTGTTAGACCAAAGAATAAATATACTTAACACAAATAAAGACAATCTTTTCTATAGTGGTAAAAAGCTAGAAAATAAGAGATGTCCAACAATTGAGGAATGATTGAATAAGTTGTGGGATATGAATGGGCTATAGTGCTAGTAAGCTATAATAAAACAGGAAAGAGATGCTTTCAAAAAAGACATAAAAAGATTTATATTAACTAATGCAGAGTGAAGTGAACAAAATCAAGTGAAAAATTTATATAATACCAATATTATAAAAATGAAATATTTTGAAGACTTTTATATGTAATGAAAAATGGATTGAGAACCAGAATTTATAGGACAAGAATATAACAAATGCTGAAAGCTGTAAGAATCATGATAAAGACAATGACCATTTTACAATTCCAGAGAATAATGAAACATACTATCCACCTCATGACAAAAGTGATGGATTTAGGGTACAGAAAACAACATATGCATTTTCGTGTGCAGACACTGGAGGAATTTGTTTTGCTTGATTATTAGTATTCATTTTTCTTTTCTTTTCTTTCTTTTTTTTTTTTTTTTTGGTGGTGGTGGTGGTGGTGAAAGGGAGAGAAAATGGGATTTTTTTTTTTTTTTTGATAGAGAATGTATGTGGATGCTGCAGACTGAATTGTTGCATGAACTTTCAGATAAGATCGCTGTGTTAACAGTTTTAAAGTTTTGCTTTGTTACCTATCACAAAGCAGAAGCAATCTGTGAATGTATGTACTAATACAAAAGCAAAATATGAATCAAACTCAGTGTTAAAAACAATAATGCTAAATATAAATGTAAAAAGAGAAATTCAGAGCTTTCAGGTATGTAACTTTGGCAAAATGCCAAGAATAAGAATGCATCTATAATTTGCAAATTTCAATAGCTCTGAATACTACTTTTTGTTTTACCTATTAAATGTAAAAGATTTTGTCCCTCTTTACCACAAATCCTGAAAATGTCCTGAGGCTAATGAAACACTCATATTCTTTTCCAATTAAAATATAGTTTTGGAGTTTAACAAACCATCGCCTTTTAATAAACACTGTCAAGGATCATTGTCTTCTGTGATATAATTCTACAAAGAAGTTGTTTCAATTCATATCATTAAATACACCCAATGTAGTTTAGGAGAGAAATGTTTAAACCAACACGTAAAGCACTAGGTGACAGAAAATGAAGAGTTAATGAAGGAGTTAAACAATATTCTTCTGTTTCCCTTCCCCCTTCACTAAGTCAAGTCCAAAGCAAAGACACCTGGAAAAGGGAAAGTCAGCAAATATTATGCAATGGCTTTAACTCATAAATACTTATTTTAATTATTCTAATAAATTATGAGCTCACCTTGATAAAAGCTGCTCTCAGTGTCTGAGCTGCAGACAGATTTACTCGTTCTAGCTGTAATAAAAGTTTAAAGTCATTAGTGATGTCAATTTATTTAAGAGAACATATGTGACTTATCTGAATTTTAATTCTCCAGTAATCACTTTGATGCAACCATAATTCTATTAGCTACAATTCTTGTCAATGCCCTTAAATCGTCAACATGGCATTGAGTCAATAGCTTACCTACACAAAACTGTCACCAGAGAACTACCAAAATTACAGACAATAATTTCTTTTATTAATGTTTTAAAGTAAAAGACAAACATTTAACATGGAACTAATAAAGTTTTAGATCTGTCCTTTAATTTAAAACTAAGATGCTTGACCAAGTATCCTACACTTCTATTTGATACAGTTACAAAGCAAAACTAACACTTTCCATTGGTTAGTGGAAATAACTCATTGAATTTGAGGACTATCTGGTGACTACTGGCATAGTTTCTGTTGACCAAATATTTGATGAAATGCTCATGGTCATAGATTTAAACTGAAAGATAAAAATACTACTTAAGATTTCCAGCTTCTCCTCTCAAATCCTATCTAGTCACTTCTGGGATATTGCTCTTTAAACTTTTAGATAGAAGAGGAAAGAAGTAAAATTCAAAACAATTCATTATCTTAGCTAACAAATAGTCCTGATAAATCAGTGATATCTGGACTACTTATGGATATATTCTTCACTCCTTGGATCTCTATCACACATGGTACCTACCACTCAAGAATTTTTTACATTCTATTTTAAATTGAAATACAGTTAGTTCTGCTGTTAACATTTGTTTGGAAAACATGAATTTGTTCTGTGACTGATTAGAGAACAATTAAAGCATAACGCATATTTCCTGTTTGTTTATGCATGATTTCATTATCAAGAAACAGCAAGAATGAAGAAAATTGCACCACTTCACAATAATTCATAAGCTGTATCCCTTTCAATCTCCATTTTCATAAGCAAATTTCTGGTCTTTTTTTCAAGGTAAAGTGCCATATTTCTAGTATATTCTTCAGGCGCAGCAGGAGCTGTGGGGCAAAGGAGGGCTCCCATCCCAGCAGCTGAGGCCTACTCAATTTGTGTGAGGCTCTGCCAGCCTGAGCTCTGTGGAAACTAGGGCTCAAGAGGATTGTGCTGAGGCCACACAGTGCTGCTTTTAATGACAGCATTCATGTAACTTTTAAACATTCAACATATACAAAACTAGGCTGTCATCTTGACTATGTTCCTTTTTTTTTTTTGATGTACCATTAACAAAACAGTTAAACATTATGACTCTGACCTCATTTCCTCCATAAATCTTGTGGTTTTAATTGTGATTTTACATAGTACAATGATTTTTAGAATTGTATGTATTTTGGTATAGCAGAATAGATTTGTATATGGAAGATCCTAATCATCTTTGCATCCCTTAGGGTCTAGCATATATCAGGCACTTAATAAAATACTTTGTTAACTGAACAATGACATAAGATGCTAGATCATGAGTTTAAATCAATATATTTCTAGTATATTCTGTCCAATATAAAAATCATAGTTTCAGAACAATGCGTATTCAAAAGCCTGACATCCTATTTTGTATTATGTCTTAATAATCACATAACGTGCACTTTTTATAAAAACAATTTCATCAGTCTAAGTATAATGGTCAAACTCAACAACTAACCACTTCAGCTGGTTACAAGTTTTTCTTTCCCCTACAAACAATGAAGAAGCTGGTTAAATCAATAAAATTAAACTGGATTTGTTTTCATTGAAATGATATTGGAAAATATTGCTGCCTTTATAGCAAAACATTTCAACAAAAGCTTTGAGCATATCTCATGCTGTTCAATGAATATTACTGTTAATTCCTTGAGGCAAAGAAAATGTTTGACTCTAAGTATAAGAAATGTGTACCTAAGTCAAACAAATAAACTATTAATCTCCCTGTAAATAAAGCATTCTTAACTTGTAATTTTGGCAGCTACAAACTCTCAAGACTAACAGATATGGTGAAATGAAGCAAGAGTCCAAAAAGGCTGATCTAGAAAAGAAGACAATAATTATTTTATTGTATTCATAATTCAATGGGGAGATGGCCTTCGTGTGGGAATGTATAAAAAAGTGTGAGGACAGAAAGATCGGGAAACCCTAGAAATTGAATTTGGCCACAGAATACTAAATATAGACAGAAGCTTAAGAAAACTGTTTAAAAAAAAAAAAAAGTCAGAACAGAACCAGGGTGAAACAGTTGCAAAGAAGTTAGGGAAGGAATCACTATCCATCCACAAGGACAATGATTAGCATTGTCAAACATTTTTGAAGGATGTAGAATGATGAGACCAAGGAAAAAGTCACAGGATTAAGAGGAGCCAACTAGAGTCCTTTCCGTGAACAATCACCTCACTTGAAATAACATGCCTGGATCATTACTCTTGTCAGTGGAATCAATCAATCAGAGGAGAAGCACAGATGAGAATTTCACAAAAAATTTTTTCACACACGCAAAAAGAGGAAGACACTTTTACCTATTGTAGCTTTGTTTATGTTATAGATCAGGTACTGTGCTAAGTGGTGAGAATAAAAAAAGAGAAAAAAGACAATCCCTGCAATCAAGGAAGTTACAATCACATGGGGCAGGCCACATACAAACAAACATATCTGAATCTAAAAAATAAGTTATCTACCATATGAAGTACTTTGTTCTGTACTAAACATCCTCCTTTACACTTCAAGGATTCCTTCTCCTTTTGCTACCATGAAAACTGTTGAATTTAACTTTTATGATACCTATAAAGTCAGCATTAATTTATGGTAATTTGAATTAATGATAATCCCCTTAATTTGGAAAAGACAGCTTACTGTCCTAGTAAACAGTAAGAGCTCCTTAATAAATCAAGCAAGTATTAATCAAAGAAATATTATGTGCAAGTTTCTTGAGGGAAGGGACTGTTTCATTTTTGTCTTTTTAGCCCAAATGCCTATCAGCATGAACAAGACCAAGTGGATATTTTATAAACGTTTGCTAACTTGTAAGGGTACTGTGGAAGAGATCAAAAGATGCAGTTGCTCTCCATAAACTTAGAAACCTTTCTAGGAAGACAAGTTATGAGGTAGGAAGATTAGTTTCAAATGAATAAATAAAGAAGGAAATAGACTAAGTTCATAAGCCCAGAAGGAACTGCAGAGGTCATTTGACTAAGTCAGAATTTGAGCTTGACCTTGAAGAAAGGTCTTAATTTTAACTGCTGCAATGAAGTCCAAATTCATCTCCACATAAATTATTCTCAAACCTATTCATCCAACCCTAATCTCTTTCCTGAACTCCAATGCTATGTCACATTTTCTACCCAGATTACTCAACAAAATGTCAAATTGAACATTCCCCAAAGGAAATCCATTCCCTACTTCCTTTGAACTTCAAAATCATGCTAACTCTAGTTGGCTCACCTTGGAATTTCCCTCAATTTTGTTTATGGGACTCTTAGCACGCTGGAACACCCAATCACGTAGGCTGTTTACTCATAATCCTCCACTTTCTCCACTGGTGAATAGTTCCTCTTGGAGCTTCTATTTTATAAGAGGGGTCCATGTTGGTCTGCCTTCACTCCACATCGCTGACTTTCTCTAGATTTCAAAGCCATGCCCTAGGAGCACATACCTTCCTTACATTTCTACTCACTTTTTAATCTTCCTCCATTAAAATGTATATTCTCTGAGGGTTAAGAACTATTTTATTCTACCTACATTTGTATTCCCAATTCAGCACCTAGACACACAGTAAGCATTTAACAGCTTGTTTCCTTATTTGAGTACATTCATCTTTCCAGTAGACTGCAAATATCCTGAATGAATCTTATTTGTATATGTCCATTTCCTAAGCAACAGGATCTGAATATGGCATGCACTTAAAATAAATAAATAAAGTTTGTTGGCTGAATGTCCTTCTTTGGATCTTTAATCACAAGTCATCTTTCTGCCCAATTCTGAGAGTTTCCTAGAGTTTATCATTTACCATCATTTACATTCACTTTCATTTTAATCTGAAAACCTGAACAGTTCATTGTGCCCCAAGCTCTTTCAAAACCTTTGTAAAAATGGTAAATGAGCCTGAATTCTTCAAGGGAAATCCCAATTTGAACAGTTTCATTCATCCAGAGAATAGCCTCTATCTCTACTTTTGGTTTCTGGTCTCTAAGCCACATTGAGATCTACTATCCAAATCTCTCCCACTCTCAACACCGATGATAAATTCCTAATGAATCTTGAAATCTTTCTGGTAGCCCACCTAAAGTCTGTCTACCAGTTCTTATACCTACAAAGTTAACTGATGGGAAAAAATAATGATGAATGTTGGAGGGGATGTGGGAAAACTGAGACACTGATGCACTGTTGGTGGAGTTGTGATCAAATCCAACCATTCTGGAGAGCAATCTGGAATTATGCCCAAAAAGTTATCAAACTGTGCATACCTTTTGATCCAACAGTACTACTACTGGGCTTATACCCCAAAAAGGGTATGAGAAGGGAATAAAGGTATAAAGAAGGGAAAGGACCTGTATGTGCCAAAATGTTTGTGGAAGCCTTGTTTGTAGTGGCTAGAAACTGGAAAATGAATGGATGCTCATCAATTGGAGAATGATTGGGTAAATTGTGGTATATAAATGTTATGGAATATTATTGTTCTGTAAGAAATGACCAGCAGGATGAATATAGCAAGGCTTGGAGAGACTTACATGAACTGATGCTAAGTGAAATGAGCAGAACCAGGAGATCATTATATACTTCAACAACAATACTGTATGAGGATATAGTCTGATGGAAGTGGATTTCTTTGACAAAGAGAAGATCTAACTCAGTTTTAAATGATCAATGATGGGCAGAAGCAGCTACACCCAAAGAAACAACACTGGGAAATGAATGTAAACTGTTTGCATTTTTATTTTTCTTCCCGGGTTATTTCTACCTTCTGAATCCAAATCTCCCTGTGCAACAAGAGAACTGTTCAGTTATGCACACATATATTGTATCTAGGATATACTGAGACCTATTTAACATGTATAAGACTGCTTGCCATCTGGGGGAGGAGGTGGAGGGAAGGAGGGGAAAAATCTGAACAGAAGCGAGTGCAAGGGATAATGTTGTAAAAAAATTACCCTGGCATGCGTTCTGTCAATAAAAAGTTACTGAAAAAAAAAAAAGTTAACTGATGGGTCTGCATGTAAATCTCTTCATTAAAAAATAACAACAAAGATGAAAACAACAAAAAACTCGAAACCATGTGTTCTTTCTTCCTCTAGTAAATTACCTGTGCAGGAGTGACTTGGGAAAAACTGTATGAAGCAATGCTTAAGACAGAACGAGGATTCATATGGGATGGGATGGCCTTGGTCAAGTCAGTAAGATAACAGTAGTTTAGGGAAAGGAGAAGTGAATTACTTCCTTCCAAGCAAAAAGTTAGTCAAATTGGAATACAGCTTACAGAACCAGTGTAAACAGTTTAACTCAGTATAAAAATACTCTGAAAAAGGCTGCATATAATACAAATCTTATTTGTACTGAAGAAAAGTTGTGAATTTAATTTTTTTTCTTCAGATAATATATACATTGTGAAGCAAACAGCTTTAGCTAGTAAAAATTTTTAAATAGTCCCATCAAGATAAATCTTTCTGTAAAATACAAATACTAAGTTCAAGCAAATCCAACCAGGTATTACTAAGTAAGGTAGGAAAAAACAAAACAAAACAAAACAAACAAACCAAAAAAAAACAGATGAGAGACAGAACAGAGTTAAAATAAATATTACCATTATTCAATAAGCCAATATTAGAAGGAGCCAAGAGTTGAAAATTTTCTTATTACAGAATCACAGGTCTAGAGCTGGAGGGTAAGCTCATGGAGCATTTAGTCCAATGACCTTTTGAGTGAGTCCAAAGTCAAAAAGGAGTCAGTCAAGAAAGCCAAGATCTGAACTTAAACCTCTGAGTCTAAAGCTAGTGTTTTTCCAATATAACATAATGTCTCTTTCTCTATGAAGGAATAAAGACATGCTAGAAGGAATGCTGTATGTTTTCTATTAAGGAAATACTAATTCTAGGTAAACAGGTCATCAGAAATAAAGGATCCTTGAAACCTAAACTTAATCTTAAAATTGCAATAATATACCATTTCAAAATAATATCTACCTGGCCTAAAAACAGTTCCCTTAAAGGGCATAGAAATGAAAGTATAGTTTATCTTTTTTGAGGGGAAAAAATCTCTGATCTATATTTTTCTCTTCTTTCATGATAAGGAATTAATCAGGATGAAAGGAAATAATTATTCTTCAAGGAACAGAAAAGAGGACTCTGATTTAAGATCAAATCATAAGGTACTCAAGAACCCCTTTAATCCATAATGTAACCCTGAGCTTCATTTCATAAAATATGTATATGCAATTTGCTTAGAACTCTGCATTTTACAATAGCTAATTAGCCTAGCTTACTCTTCAACTACTTTGTCATAGTCTTAATGAATCTGGTGCATGTCCGATTTCCATAATGACATAAAAACTTCTGACTTGTAATCTTAGTAAACAGCTCTAAAACTCTTCTTCTTTAGTGTGTCCCATAAGCCAGAAATTTCTTAAAAGACAACAGAGTAAAGGCTACATAATTACTCAGGATGTCACCCTAATGTGGAAGTAAACTCCTACTTTTAAGGAATTTTAATTCTTTCAACACATCCCAGAGACCATTCAGTGAATGATTCAGATTCAAAATGAATATATTCCTTTCACAGCTAGGAGTGTAATGTGATCAAATCTACAATTATTTTTATACCTTTGACTATGAACAATGAACTGAATGCTAATTTTACATATCAATACAATCATTTATATAAAACACATATTTCTACTGTAGTTAAATATTAACTTCTAACAACTGATAAGAATAAGCCATTAAAAGGTGTTCTGTTCACAAGGTAGGGTGTGTGAGAACAAGAATCTTTCTAGCCAACTGTTGTTTCTGATAAATTTTATCTCTATTAAAATAAAAAATAACCTCAAGCTTAAAATATTCAATAGTTCTGAGTATTAAGCAGGTACAAATTATGTTTGTGGTACATTTAAAAGAAAGAGTTGAAATTTTATCAGTAAATGTTTATCCCTATTACTTCAGTCATAAGTATTTTGCCCAATACTTTGTTTTTTATATCTTTGCAGAATAATACATATTCCAAGATCAAATTCTAAAACAACATTCACCATTTGCTGATTGCCATTTTATTTTAGCCTAAATTTGGGACTCGAGGGCACAAAAATTTCTAGTTCTAAATAAGAATTT
The DNA here is from genome assembly GCF_016432865.1 of Antechinus flavipes. NCBI lineage: Eukaryota > Metazoa > Chordata > Mammalia > Dasyuromorphia > Dasyuridae > Antechinus > Antechinus flavipes. The sequence continues at coordinate 25,502,329 of NC_067400.1, forward strand.
TCCCCAACTTCCAATGAAATGTTCAAATGTCATTTCTACCACTTACGACCTCTGATCTTGGAGAAGTCACTTCCCAAGTCTCTGACCCTCATTTTTTCCTCTATAACATGAAAGCTGCTGCAGATGGGCTTGTGGGTCTCTTTCAGGTCAAAATCTAAGTACTGAAGCCTTTTTCTCCTTTTATATACCTGTAGAGGGCTGAAACTATTGAGTCGATGCACTGACGTCAGGACTGCCAAGCACTTGAGGCTAACTACCGACTGGACAATACTCTATGGGCATATGCTTGGAAAATGGTCCTTTCCACTAGCTCAATGATTGTTGTATACAGAGGACTACAGGAGGAACTAGGGGGTGGAGTAAGATGAGCCAGAGTCACTCTTTGCGATAGATGAGGAAGAAGGCGGTTGTGGAGATTCTGCTTCCATCCTGTTCAATCCTGCATCTAAAGACCAAGAATAAAGACTAAGGACTTTTGCTTATCCTGACTGGCTGATTCTGGGGTGTCCTGGGTGCTAGCACGGTCGTCACATATATCCATTATCTAAAATGAGAAACAAAGATCCCTACTCTGTCGCTAGCAGTCTGTGTGAAGGGCCTTGGCAGCAATGGCCGATTCCTTTTTGTGATCTTAGAAAATAGACTGCTTTACTTTCTTAAACCCTCAATGTCCTCATCTGTAAAACAGGGATAATGATCCTTTTAATACCTACCTTCATAGTCATTATGTGGGAAATGCTTTGCACACAGTACGTATTAGTAAATTCTATACTTGGAATAACTGAGGTATTTTGATGTGATTAGGTCCAGAAAGAATAGCTCCTAAGATAGAAAAACCCAGAATCTACATAATTTGAGGATACTTTCTCCTCATGTAGGTATCCTCTTCCTAGGTATCCTGATCTGATAGTGGCCATCACTAGATAAAAAAATCTAACATGAGCTGTATTATGGTCATACCTTAAAACATTTACTAGCTTACCTCATTAAACACAGGGTACATTACTGCATAGAGTGGCATAGAAACCATAGAAGTGGTCTCAGCTTCATTCTTCATCTCTTCCATTGTCATCCTCATTCAAAGACCAACTACAGCAGAAAAACAGTGCTAAAAAGTAGAGGACTCTTCATTCACTGCAGTATTTCTTCCTTTTCTTTTGTATCAGGAACAGATGATTAAAATATGCTGACCTGGTTGGAAGAGAAAAAAGATACATACATGTTATATATGTATATGTGTGTGTGTGTGTGTGTGTGTGTGTTCAATTGTGGTAAGACACAGCAAAACCCTTTATCTTCCAAAAATTAAAGGATTTACAAGTTTCTTTTCCAACTAAAGTAATATAATCCCAACTAGTATTTTCCTTTCTGCCAAATAAGACTGGGTTAGCAATTTCTTCCTGATCATTAGTCAGAAAGAGGGAGGCTAGAATAAAAAGATAAGAGAGAATTCATAACCATACCATGAGAAGTTCTAGTTATAGCAGGGAGGAGAAAAGTGGAAGATACACCTATGTGAAAGAAATGAAAAGGAATTGTTTGAAATGAAATTATAAGAAAATATTGTCACCAACCTTTAGTACTATTGAAATTATTCACAGGTCATATATTGTTTTATTCATTCAGAAAAAGTTTATTTAGAAACCACTGTGGAAAAAGATATTGGTGAGAAGAGGGAGATATGAAGATAAAAAAGGTTTTTTTTTTTTTATTTTGTTTTGTTTTTTTATGATCCAGATACTTAAGATCTGATAGAAAAGATAAGCCATATAAAGATCTATATATTACAAGGTAAAAGATGTATGGGGACATTCTTTTGATAGTCTCTTTTGGAGATTTTTTCTTCCCATGTCCTGTGAAGGTGACCAAGTTGCCCTTGACAAACAAGCTTAGTTCCTTGGGCTTTTTGTTAGTTCTATCCCATTCTGGTAAAAGGGAGTGGAGTCTTTTACCACGTTGAGTGAAAAAGTGAGTCAAACACAGAAGTTTAAATCCAAGCCAAGTTTCACAGCCAAATGGCATCAATTATCAATGTTCCAGGAGCAAGGACAAACCTTTCCAGGTGACTTTTGAGAGTGAACTTTTGGACTCCAGGTCAGTGGAATGAATCATCCAGTAATCAAGTTGGACCTAGACATGAACTTGGTGGAACCAATGTTACCTAGGAACTGAGCTAAGTTTTGCGTCTCATTTCCCAGAAACCAAAGTGGTACAGGAATGACTATGCCCCACAAGTGTTACAAGAAATTTTAGTAGGTTTGTTTGTGCTGTTTCCAAGATGTTCAAAGTGTCACAAGAGTTCAAAGGAAACAAAGATCACTTTTTGGCTAGAATGATCAAAGGAGTCTATAGAAAGTTATAGCATCTGGATATAGGATGGCTAGGAGTTTGACAGGCCAAGATTTAACAGAAGTTGGGAGACAGTAAGAATTCTACGCAGAGACTAGAAAGGGCAGCAAGAGTAGAACAAAAAGAAAAGTTGGGTTCATGCAGCACTGAAAATAGGTAGTATTTGAATTTTGTTCCCTAAGAGCAACTATTTGTGACTTTTTAATATGACATAGTGATCAGAATGATGATACTAAAGCCAACTAGTAGGAAAAGATTCTGAAAACTAGTTAGGAACCTGCAATAATTATCTGGACTAGGTATTTAGACTAAGCTTGAAGTAGGTTAAATTACTAATAAAAGAAATTTTAAAGGATAAATGTGCAAGACATGGTGGAAGCATAAATAACAGAATTTAGCAACTTTCTGTATATAGGGGAAGTGAAACAGATCATGCATCATGAAGCAAGTTATACTTTATTATTTCTAATGCACAACCAGGCTTGTTACATGGCCGCTGGCTCCTCTATATGTGATAGCCATTTTATTTTTGGCTAAAAATCTTCTCTTTAATGCAAATAATCCAAGAATTAACAAACACAAAACTTTACTAAACATCTAAGCAAAGAAGTAATACATAAAACTGCCATAAACCTAGATGAGAAACAAGTGATAAGTTCAATTTCATTACTGTTGAATTAAAAGTGCTAACTGGATGTATAGGAAGACATAACTAGAAAGAAGACGAAAATCTGGGAATAGAGTCTGGGGAAAAAAGTTGGGAACAGAAATACAACTTGAAAGTCACTCCCACATAAATCACAGTCAAAGGCACAGGAGTTATTGAGATCACTAAGAGCAGTAGTAAAAAGATGACAGAACCTTAGATTCCCCCCGCTCCCCCTTCCCCCCCCCCCACACACACACACAGAGGGAGAAAAAAAAAGAGAGAAAGGGAATCATGAGATGTAGGAGAATCTGGCATTTCAAGAAGGAAAGATTTATCTAGTTAAATCCTACAGA